>NW_022200055.1:0-1021 GCF_009176525.2 Contarinia nasturtii | reverse complement strand
AGAAAATGCACGATGCATAAATTGGAATGTGTGGTTTCTAATATGAATGTGACGAATTAACCAAAATTGTTGAGATTAATAATTGAAATAAATACCTCGAAAAGGCCCAACGCATTTAATAGGCTAGCAATGGTGGTGTCATGACCACTGTATATCCACAAATTTCGATTTGGTGTTAGGGAATTATTCATCTTTTGTGTAAAACGGTCGAGCATTTCTCGTAGAAAGAATCCAGATTTCAAGCGCGCCAATGTGTTGGTGTTTGTTTTAATTTTGAAACAAAAATTGGCCAATTTATTCATATCACTGTCCGGATAAAATACTTTCGATGTCCAATCTGGCAGCGGAAAATTTTTCAAACTTTCCACCCACAGCGCTTGATATATGGTTTTGACTTTACAAATCGTTTTGACCTTCTGACCAACATACTTTTCCAAGTAATCAAACAACGTTCGATTGCTTTTTATTATCGATTGTATTTCATCTGATTCTTCATAGTCATCAAAAGCCTTAGCGTATTTGGGACATGGTCTCTTTGTTGCTATAATTCCATCTTGATCTTGTGGGAGCGTATGAATGGGGATGGCTTGCCACAACAGTGATTCATTCCAAATTTGATGGTCCTTCGGCGGAAACATACCAGCTAATACATGAGCTGCAGTCACTTTTTTATTTAAAAAATACAATTTTCAACATTAATCCTCAAAAATTAAAGAAAATAATGGGAATCAATCACACTTACTCAAGGTTCTATCAAGATCTGAGCTCTGGACATAAATTGTATTTCTGTGATATGATCCGTTATTTGCGAGAAGTTTTGAATACCGTCTCCGAAGATAGTCGCCTAATTCATGTGCTTGTTGCCGCCCGATCTATGATTCATTCAATGGTTTCTCTTTTAATTAGCTTAGATCTATATTAATTAGAAGATAAATGTTACGTTTGTAAGTTGTGCCAACCCTTCTGGCCAATACAATTCACTTTGCCATGGGTCATTTTCATATGTTTTGATTATATTCCG
>NW_022200054.1:3294-5460 GCF_009176525.2 Contarinia nasturtii | reverse complement strand
CAATGACAAGGCAGACATTATATTGAGCTGACTATTCATTTGAAATGGCCAGCTGGTATATTTCGATTTTGTTAATACTAAAATTCAAGCCCAGAATCATAGTTACTTATTACAATTATACTCAATACATGTCACAAAATCGGAATGTACCAGCTGGTCATTTCAAATTAATAGCTCAATGATTTTTGCACATAATGACGTGACAATAGATTTTATGAATTCGTACTTGTGACATAAGCTATATTGACATTTTGAGTTTTTAAAAAGTGTCTAAGTGTATTTATTGAAATTTTGGGTCGTCGGTCGGATGTTCGGGTCGGGGACCCGTTGCGATTTCTATAATAGTATTTATACTTATACACATTTCCATTATATGACCTCAATAATTTTTATGAACTCTAATGTAATGTGACTCTATATACAGTTACATTAGAGATCACAAAAAATGTTGAGGTCACACCAGTTTGATATTTCTCATACAAATTGATTCTGGAACGGTTTTACGGATTGGTTTAAGCTTTGAATTGCACGAAACGGTACAAATTTCTTAGCTAAATAATATGCGTATATTGTAAATAGGTTCAAACAGAGAAACCAGACGTTCCGAAAATCGTTTGATCTGTGATCGTACACACCACCTTTGTACAGCTATGTGTACACTACAGTACAAACCATTTTCGGGACGGTTCACCTACCCCCGTCTCCTTCTCTGTTTAAACATATTTACGCGATACGTATAGAATTTAGCTTTAACAAATTTCCAAACTACATATTGTGAAATACCAAAATTAGACAAACAAACGAAATATACACACTTTTTCTTTGTTAAGAAGTGGCGTCAACAAAAGTTTAAAAGTAAAATTTTCCACAATTTTTTTTGCGAACCACGTAAATAAAAAAAGACTACACGTGCACAAGATATAAGAAATAAAAGAAACGCAATAATATCGAAGCACAAAGAAGCTTCAACAAAACACATTTTGATGTAAAAATCTTAAAACACAACATGTTATTGATATATACTATACAGATATAGTAAGAATAATAAGTAATATATTTATGAAATAATGCCCAACTATTTTGTATTCGAGAAATGGTTTCAATTTTTCAAAAAAAAATCGATTCAAAGTTTCACCGATTTACATTTGAAGGGCTGAGAAAAATCATGACTCAAACACTATGCACATAGAAGATAGAAACTTGAATAATGCTTTGCGTACAACGAATCGAAAAATTTGAACACGCAAGAGTGAAACACTTCAAAAATCCACATGTACTTTTTTCAAGATTCTGTCTCTAATGTTTTTTGAACAAGTTTCATTGTTGTGTGCTTCTTGATCGCATTATATTTTTTTTACTGTTGTGTGCAATATACTCAGTCTCCGAGAGTTTCAATATAAACTCTCCTTGCAATAGCCAAATGACGCCTAATGATTCAATCACGATTGGTATTCGCTTACTATTCAATAGGCATCACATAGCAAGTTTATATGAAACTCTCGGAGACTCGGTATTATAGTTTTGCGTTTTGCGATATCGTAATAAATTTTTATTAAGATGATAATTATTATGTTCTATATCGTTATTAGGATTGGATCTTAATAACGTTATTATGATTTTATTAACTTATCATGATAAAATCATAATAATTTTATTAGGATTACATCCTAATACTTATTATGTTTTATCATAATATTTATTAGGATTGATCATAATAAATACCGTGTTCACTTGATAGCATATTGTTATTCAGCCAAAAACAATTTTCAACAGATGGCGCTACTTCAGACAAGTGAAGTGTCCACGGTATTTATTAAGATGAATCCTAATAAATATTATGATAAAACATAATAAGTATTGGGATGTAAACCTAATAACATTATTATGATTTTATCATGATAAGTTAATAAAATCATAATAACGTTATTAGGATCCGATCCTAATAACGATATTGGTGGGAATGCTTATTACAGTAATGTGCGAAGGGGGGGGGTTTACCCCCCCCTGTGATTTGGATGAGAAAAATTTTTTCGCGAAAATTATTCGAATTTGCTAGGGTTTTTCACGAAAAAAGTGAAGACCTTTTTTTTTTTTTTTTTAGCTCTTCACTTTGTTTGGGTGAGAAAATTCTTCCGATTTGCTAGGGATTTTCGCCTCAAAAAGTGA
>NW_022200054.1:0-3194 GCF_009176525.2 Contarinia nasturtii | reverse complement strand
AAAAAAAAAAAAAAAAACGATTTTATTGTAATTTCCTGAGGTTTTGCGCGGAGAAAATTCTTTCGATTTGCTAGGGATTTTCGCCAAAAAAGTGAAGAGCAAAAAAAAAAAAAAAAAACGAAATTTGTTGTTCAGATGAGAGAATTTTTAGTTTTTGAAAAATCACCCCCCCCTGTAAAATGTAGCTCGCACATTACTGGCTTATTATTATTAGCTTATCATAATAATTTTTTATTACGTGCAAAACTATACTCGGTATAGAGCACTCAAACAGTGAAAAAAAGTCCAGATCGTGATTTAGATGATATGGAATGCGATTTTTTTCATTCTGATTTCACCACGTGATACAGAAAATTGAGCCTTATCATCAAAATCGCGATCTGGATTTTTTTTTACTTTTGGAGTGCCTATACCGAGTCTCCGAGAGCTTCATATAAACTTGCTATGTGATTCCTATTGAATAGTAAGCGAATACCAATCGTGATTGAATCAATAGGCGTCATTTGGCTATTGCAAGGCGAGTTTATATGAAACTCTCGGAGACTCGGTATAGAGCACAAAAAGTGAAAGAAAAAAACATTTTTTTTCTCAATTCTCGAACGCCACTAAATGGTCTTCGGATTTTTCTTACCAGTTAACAGTCTATGTATTTCGGATGGATATCCATCCGAGATATTTTAGAATACCTGGATATTTAACGCAACTGCACAGAGCCAGAGCTGTGTGCGTCGCACATATAATCTACGGTATGTCGCTACACGTAAAATACAGACACAGTGTGACTTTGTACGTGCGGCACTTGATACACATATACGTTGCGACATACCGTAGATTCTATTTGCGACGCACACAGCTCTGGCGCTGTGCAGTTGCGTTGAATATCCAGATATTTCAAAATATCTCGGATGGATATCCATCCGAAATACATAGACTGCCAGTTAACATGCTCAGCGTATCAGAATTTTTTTACAAATGTGAAAAAATCCAATTTTTCGACTTTTCAACCCGATTTCAGGGTACAAATGGTGCTCTGGGGATTCAAGAGGTATGGTTTCCTAGGAGTAATTTTTCATGAGGAATCCGAAAATGGGGTCAATTTTGACTCTATTTTGGTCATTGCCATAATGGGTTACTTCTGGGGTCATTTTTACCCCCAAGGAGAGGTCATTGACCCTTCCTTTGGTGATAATTTTTTTGTCTCTTCAAGGACTACAACTTTGCCGAAGAAATTATTCCAATATTTTGCGTCGTTTAAAAGATACAGATTACCGTATAAAACACAAAAATGCGATTTTTGGCACTTCAAGGGGGCGTATCTGGGGGTGTATAGATTTGGGGAAAAAAAATTGATGCCGAACGTGTTATTTGGGACCCCTCTACCACATCCAATAGGAATTTTGAAAAAAAATTCTGATACGCTGAGCATGTTTACTGGTCAGCCATTCATTTAGTATCTCAATATTTGTTAACTTTGAGAAAATACATTTCCATAGATTACAAACGTAAGAACGTGTTCGTTTTTCGTACGTTTTAGATATTTTAACGTGGAAAATATCCATATAATACAGTGAATACAGGTTAAAAGTATAGTTTTGGTTTGATCCTCTCTCTATTTGAATTAAACTTTAAAAATAGATATCAAGATAAATATTAATATTTTTGCGTTCTGTTTTTGTATAACATTCACTTGGTTTTTTAGTTTTGAACTTTTTTCTTTCTGATCGGTTTCATTAAAATTGTGAAAAATTAAATGAAAATTAAAAATTCTCCAATAATAAATAAATGTATTTGAAAAAAATAAAAGTTTCAACTATATCAGTGTAGTGTGCATTTAGTCTGCATTTTTTTTAAACATTCGTTTGAAATGTTGAATTGGAAAGCAGCGAATCACAAGAAAAAAGATACCTACTGTTGACTCACAATGTGCTGTTGATGTTTAAGTCGCACACACAGCGCGAAGGGAGAAAGAAAAATTGTGTATCACACACGCCGCAAATCGCTGGAGGAAGTAAATTGCTATTAGTTTATTATGAATGATATTGGAGCTGCTGATGCTGAACCGTGTGTTTACCTCGTTTGCTGTTTGCTTTATTATATTTGTGATTTGCGTTTGTTGCCGTATACTATTTCAAATGAGTTGCCTTGTTGTTGGCTGCCAAATTGTGTGAAATTGTTAATAAACATGTCGGCTGTCCTAGCGGGTGGCACACGCATGAGGAAGTGGACGGACCAAGTGTTTCACGCCCTAGAAATGGTTCAATCGACCTTTCAGGCGCACCAAAACTCTTTAAAGAAGAACCAAAATCACCGATGATGGATATGTAAGTTTCGAGCAAATCACATCCAATCTATGTTTTACTAAAAAAAAAATCTCCCTTTTCTTTTCACAAAAAATAGATTTATGAAAGTTGGTAATAGTCCAGAAGAATCAAGCAAGCGTTCAGAAAGACATACATTTATGCGAGCAATTGAATGATGCTTGCATCATTTGATGCGCATCGCTAGTGCTTTCGTTGTGCGTTCGGAGCACTTCGTGCGCTGCCGAAGATCCGAATGTAGGGCGACAGCACAATCGATGCGCATCAAATGATGCAAGCATCATTCAATCGCTCGCATAAATGTATGTCTTTCTGAACGCTTGGAATCAAGCAAAACGGGTTCATGGCGACAAGAGATGTTACAACGTGTGGGTACACCATCGAAGAATGCGAATGACGCCGATAATCTGATGTCACCGCTTCGAGTACGAAATCGTCAACCGATCCATATGAAAAAGCGCACTAAAGATGATTATCGTGAATTGTGGAAAACTGCAATTCGTCAAACAATTCTGTTGATTCGCATGGAAAAAGAGAATGAACGTCTCCAAGCTCGTAAAGATGAACACGAACGGAAAAAAATAAAATTGGATTATGATGAAATATTGCCGGCCGAAAAGGATGCTGTACATCGTTGGGACGTTTTTATTGGAAAAGAACTCAATGTGGCCGGTGTTGTGGCTCATAAATGTGATCCAAAAGTTATTTTACAAGCAATCAAAGCCGGAGTACCTCGTTCAATTCGTGGAGAAGTTTGGAATTTCTTGGCCGAACAATTTATGCTCACCACCGCACCAGTTGACACAAAAAAATTCCCAAATTACAATATGCCTTACAGTGTTCTATTGAAGAGTCTAACCGAACACCAACATGCTA
>NW_022200053.1:0-4245 GCF_009176525.2 Contarinia nasturtii | reverse complement strand
GCCTTACAGTGTTCTATTGAAGAGTCTAACCGAACACCAACATGCTATTTTCATCGATTTGGGACGAACCTTCCCAAATCATCAGTACTACAAAGACTCACTTGGCGTTGGCCAACTGTCACTTTTCAACGTACTCAAAGCATACAGTATCTTAGACCCGGAACTTGGATATTGTCAAGGCCTAGGCTTTATTTGTGGCATACTACTTTTACATGTGAGTCATTGTTTTCATTATAATTTTCAAACGTGATGGTATTTGACTAAAGCATTTTGTTTACTTTGTCTAGTGTGAAGAGGAGCAAGCGTTTAATCTACTGAAACATCTAATGTTCCGTCGTCAAATGAGAGCAAACTACCTGCCCGATATGAAGCAATTCCAATTACAATTATATCAATTATCACGTTTAATTCGAGATCAACTACCCGATTTGTACAAATGGCTTGATGCAAATGATGTTTCTCCGACTTTGTATGCCGCTCCATGGATTCTAACCATTTTTAGTTCACAATTTCCGTTGGGTTTTGTAACACGTGTCTTTGGTATGTATTGTAAATGTAACAAAAATATCAATTATTGTGAAGAGTTTAAATTCAATGCTTATTTGAATCGATATAGATTTACTGTTCTTGGAATCATCGGAGGTCGTATTTCGTGTGGCAATGAAATTGCTGGAAATACATCAATATGAGCTCATGAAACGTGAAAATTTCGAAGACATTATGAACTATATGAAAACCACTGTGCCCGATATTGATGCCACAACAATGGATAAGGTGTTGAAAGAAGTATTCACTATGGATATCAAAAAGCAACTGATTGAATACCAAGTGGAATATAATGTGCTTCAAGAAGAAATTACCACATCTCAGCACTACATGGAAACATTGAATCGTGAAAAAGAAAATTATTCACAATTGGAATCAAAGTTGCAGGTAACTTGACACTTCATATCATGTCTTCGATTTCAAAATTATAAAAAAAAACTAATTTCGTTTCTCTCTTCATACATATAGTTTGCAGAATCAAGTATAACCCAGCTAGAGAAGACGCGAACATCGCAACAAACACAAATTCAATCACTTCAAATACAAGTGCAAAACTTGGAAACAACTGTAGAAACACTGGGCCAATTCATGTTGCAGTTGGCCGAAAAGAATAGTGCTATTGAAGAGATGTTGCCGAGTGATGTTCAACGGATCTTACAACAAATTGGCAATTTAAATGCACAACGAAAGAAGCCAATCTTTATGGAACGTAAAATTGGTAAATCAATGTCAATAAACTCACAACTCGGTTTCCCAACGAAAATACTCGAAGAATTGGAGGGCCATGACACCGGCAAACCGAAATCAACATTCTTTGAAAGCACATACAATCAGATACGTAAGCAAAGTACACGCAATCGACCAAATCTGATTGTATCTAAAATTGAAACAGCTGCCGATGAGAATATTCCGCCGCCAACAACCATCGATAAGTCACACAATGAAATTAGTGAGGGTAGTATATTGAAAGACACACTACGTAATAACGATGGTTTGGACAGTGGTTTCGCGACACCGTTATCACCGAAAGAGAACAGTATCACCAGTATTGTTGAAAAAAATTCCATTGCAATTGAACAAATTGCGGCCGATAGTCATCCGTTTGGAAATTGTGAAGACGTCAACTTCAAATACAGTTCAACACAATTGAAATCGCTTAGACCATTGCATCTGCGAACGACCATTGCAACACCAGCCACCGGCAACGAAAAACACATCGATGGCCGAAGTTAATAAACGACAAATTAAGATATACTATTTTAAATTAATAATAATAATAATATTTATAAATAAGGAATTGATTTTAGACATGATTGAGTAAAACTTTGTAGCTTTTTATCTCAACATCTGTTCGAAATTTATGAACAATTTTTATTGCGCTAGGTGGAATAGTTTATACACAAACCAAAATGTTTTGTCTCTCTCTCTCTGTAATGAATGTGATTTGAATTTGAAAATGAAATGGAAAATGTGAATGTGAATGTGCTTATCCAATTATTATTTTATTATTATACCGACAGTTGATAATTTTATCGCTTTTCTTTAAGCATAGTAAAACGTTTGATCAGTTTTAATCTAGTTTTAATGCTCTCTCAAACAAACGCGTTATGTAGTTGATGGTATTTAAATTTAATTTTATTGATAATCAAATAATGAAATCACAAAAATTCGATATAAATCAACCAATAAATAATCAACAAATATTACATGCAAAAAACATACAATCATTTTTATTTTGCATACTAGGCGTGTCGGATTTTGTTTCACTCGGAGTGAGAAATATTTTGTTCAATCCAATAGTATGAAAGTTTTGTTGATTTTCACCGAAAAACTCAGTCTGCATCCACAATTTGAGTTTTTGAGTGAAAACCCACAAAAATTCCCAATTATGGATTTGCACAAAATATTTCTCACTCCGAGAGAAACAAAATCCTAGCAAAATCCGACAAGCTAAATCCATTCTATTTAAAAATTGATGATTCATTCGAGCGATGGACTTTTTCATACAATTTGTCATCAAAAAATACCATCCAAGTGTTATAAAATTTTACAAAGTGACGGTGCTTTTTTTGAAAGGCTCTCTCCATCTGGACCATTAATGTTATTGATACGGTCTCCATGTGATTTAAAGAATTCTATTGCCTCGCCTAGATCTCTCTGACATGTGAATGATGTCCAGTTTACTTCAACGGTGTCAAGTTTAACATCCAATAAGTCAAGAACTTCGCAAAGTACTGTCTCGGTCGATACATGATATGTGTTCGGAATTCCCCCATCATCTAATTCATCCCTTGGTCCGAACATATATTTAATTGTTTTGCCTTTTAATTTATCTGAAAAAAATGGAATAATGTGCTTCACGCAAAGAAACAACAAATTTCAGAAAACAATATTATTACTTGTAAGAGCCTTTCCAGCTCTTGTTCTGTATGATTCGTCTTCGGTGAGCATGGCATTCTTATAAATTTCATGCACTGATGCAGTTCTGAGATTTAATTTGGGGTCATATCTAGTAGGCGTGGCCCTGCTCAATGGAGAATTTAAATAATTAAAAATACTTATTTACTTGGAGTTACAGTGTGGCTGCAGTAAAACTACAATTTGAAAGTAATGTGTGTAGCTTGTAGCTTCAATGTGTGCCATGAGCTTTTGAGTGAAAATCCATAGAAATTTCAAATTATGGTTAAGAAAACGGAAGAAAGAATGATATACAAATTGTATTACGTGATTTAATGAATTATACTGAAAAGAGACGACGAGTGACGACGAGTTTAGGACTAATATTAGGGCAATTATTGTTAATTTTAAGCACAAATGATAAAATATATATTTTTTCCGCAAAAGAAAATAAAATGATCGAATGATTTTTTTTAATCGACAAATTAAAATCATCTCTTCATTTTCTATGATTTTGAAGGAAATATCCTAGGATATTACTACATCTACGCTGCCTATCGAATTTTTGAAAAATTAAAAAGGGGCACTTTTTTATTCGGTCCTTTTCTATTTTAGATATAATTCATTTTATTGCGAAACAATCAGTGTTTTTTATTAAATAACGTTTTCTTAATCGTCGAATTCTCTTAGTTCTCAAAAAACAAATTTATTTATTCATATTATGGCATTGGACAAAAAACAAAAATCCCCGAGCTCTAATTTGAATGATTGAAAAGTAAAATGAGAAAAAAATCACTTTGAAAAAATTTAATTATGGCAAATTTATGAGTACCAAGCCGAAAAACTGTACAATTGAGGTCTTACCCATAACCGCTACATTTTTGATACGACAAAAAAACCTGGTGATTTAAAAGAAATGGTAAAAGAATCTCATTATTAAGATGATATACTGTGAACAAAAACTTCGATAAATTACAGTAAATAAATGTGTTTTTTATACAAAAAAATATTTTAGAATTTTCAACTCTTGATAAATTTTGAGGCACTTACAATTAAAGCGAATAAAACAACTTTTGCAACACAATTCATCTTGAAGCTCCAATTGGTTATAGCTATATTTGCTTAAAATACGGCTTTTATAGAACAAAAATGAATGTTATCGCGCAGAAAAACAGAGCTTAGGACACAATTTAATTACTTTTCCACGACGTGGAATCCACGTCAGTTTCAAATATTCTACTCGCAAACAAAAAAACAATGACAAGGCAGACATTATATTGAGCTGACTATTCATTTGAAATG
>NW_022200052.1:0-5558 GCF_009176525.2 Contarinia nasturtii | reverse complement strand
AAATCGCCGAGGACTACTTTATTGGAGTTTTTAAATGACAACCAGTCAATGTTCAATCATATAGATGGACAATCAACATTTGGAAAGGGTTTTAAAATAACATATTTGTTGGACATATTGTATTTCACGCGGACAATATTTTGATAAGATAAAAAGGATTGATAATTTTCGTTTGATATAATAAAAATGTTGTCAAAACTAACCACATTTCTTTAGATGTAAACAGCTTTCGCATGCGCTTACCTTGAAGTGAACCTTAGCGTCATACATAGCATTGTTGTCATAGTTCACCCATGACGTCACAATGCTAAAGCATATGAAGAATTTGTGCTTTGCGACTGTTATTTTTTCTGTTTTGTTATTAATTTCGGATGTTTGTACATTATTATGAACGCCCAAACATTTCTTGAAAATATATTTTCTTCTTGGAAACATTTTAAAATCTACAAACAATCTGGTTAAGTAATTTTTATTGATTAAATAAAAAGTTAATAATTTGTATTAAGTGGCTCAATTTCGGATGGGTCGTCTTCTACTTTGACACATTTTTGTTTATCATTATTTGAATCGCCGTATAAATCAATATCTCTGCCATAGTACCAAATCATGAACTGAAAACAAGCGCCAATCGCGAGGAAAATGGCTGAAGCGGTATGAATATAATATCGAAATTTGATTGAGTCATACAAGAGGCAATTGCCTTGCCGTCCACACTTATGGTTCCAAATTAAACAAGTGGAATCGATAATGCGACCAAAAATGATGGGTGCCGGAATTAAAGCAAATAAACTAGTTATAAATAGCGAGAAGCCTTGGCCCAATGCTTTGTCTCGTGGTTCCACCGATCTGCAAATATTATAAAATCACTCAATAGCTATTATAATTTTTTTTTGTTATAAAATGAATTACCGTAAACCAACTAATATGGTTGACATAAAACCAGTAATAAGGAAAAAGCCTGATAACAATGAAATTAGTGTGTATGCATAGAAGTCAAAATTGCAATCTCCAATGCATGCACCAGATGAAACATGGTGCTCCACTTGAACGACATTTGATGGGCCTTCAGTGCATGAGCAATTGTTGTAAGCGTTTAACCTTTCATCAAACGTTTTGCATCCAGCATGACACGGTGAAAAATATGTTGTACTTGTTGAATGGTCACATAGAGGAGTGTAAGAAATTCCTTCACAAACACAGTTCGCATTACATGAAACCATCGATTGTTCGACTGTCAATGATTGACTGTTGTCACATCCCAGTTGGGTATATGATAATATACAAAACACTGTGACTAAACCAATAACAAAATTCCAAAGAAATAAGTACTTCGGTGATGGTTGATATTTTTTAATAATATAACCACTCAATAAAATGCCCGCCGCCAACCCAAACATGTTGATTGGTCCAGTAAAAGCACTTCCTCCGGCTGACGTTTTATTAAATTGAACTTCCATTATTCGACCCATGAATGTCATGGGACCAGAAAAAGAAATTGTATAAAATGTAATAGCGAAACAGTTTAACATCAGTAACTTATTCGTTAATAATCGCCATATCGCTTTTGGAAAATCTGAATATGAAAACAAAAATGGAACATAGATTTTTTCCTTTTCTCAATTTTTCTTTTTTAATTCATTTTTTTTATACCTTTCAGTTTACCGTTTTCAATCTCTTCAGTTTTTTGTTCCGACTCACATTTTTCTTCGTCCATTTCATGTTTTTCCACCGTTTTTTCTTTTTTCAGACTTTTTGGAAATAAACCAATTACGCCAGAGAAAATAAACATCAATACACCAATCAATAGCCAACCAACCCACCAAGCACCCATCCAGCGTTGATCGTCTCTTGAAATTAACGGTGTTAGCGTGAGAGCAATATAAAATCGCTTTAATATTATGTAACTGAATCCGTATCCGAACGCTGGACCGAAAATACGCATTGCAGATGCATAAGACAACATTAACGGAGAGTTACGTTGATTTGTGTTATCATCGATGTATGTTGTTCCGAGTGAATAGTAAAGTGTGTTGCCAATTCCGAGCACGAATTGCGATAAAAATATCAGGAATAGAGGTACATAAGAAAATATCTCATCGCATTCGTCACCAAATATGGCGGATTTTTGGCATATTTTATTTTTGAGATTTTTCGAATTCAAACCGATCTCTGACGAAATATTCTGTATTATATGTAGAAATTAGAACAAAATTATCACAGATTTATTCGAAATTGTCTTGATGTTACCTGATTCCATGATGAGTATTCTTGTGTGTATTGTAGTGCTTCTTCGCCAGCACCATAAATGAAGTGGGGCGACGCCAATATGAAACATGATAACGCGCTTAGAGCAATACCCCATGACATCCATTTTGGAGTATTTTTTTGACCACCGAAATACGTTAAAATCAATGACAATAAAATCTGCGATATCTCGTTGCCACTGATTATAAATCCTATAAATATATATGAAATAAAAGTATATTTGAAGTAAGTGCAAAGCATCGTGATAATAATGTGCAGTCTGTACAATAATTAACTAGAAAAACCAACGATTTCATAGTGATTACTTGATTAGTAATCACTGATTACTCAAGTTCGTACTTATATAATATAGAAACGATAATGCCGTTACGGCGTGATCTTTTTTCTATTCAATTGGGCATAAAAGCCGATCTCAAATAGCTTCAATTCACCTGTTGTTTGGCTAGGAATTTTGAAGCGTTTTTCAATTGTAGTTAATGTGATATTAAAGTACGTAGTACCAGCCGATTGAATTGTCCCGAGCAGCGAATAAACAACAATAAACCTATTATAAAAAAGTGTATAATGAATAAATTTGAATGGGTGAACTTGTGTATGAATCCATTACCAACTTGTTTTTGCAAATTTCTGTATCCACTGTGGGTGCCAGCAAGAAATTCCACAACCGTCCATCTTATACAGGGTTTCGTTTCAAATGAAAAAGAAAATTCAATAAAGACACTTTTTCAAACTATCCTCTCTAGTTATTTGATTGTGATAATCGTCTATAAATATTAGTTGTTTAGATCAGTATATTGTTCATTTTGATAAATGCAATCATTGCATTTCAAAATCTCACCTAATTATTATTTGGATGAGTGTTTTCATTGATATTTTTTCTATGTTTAAAATTTAGAATTTGAACTAATTTATTTCGACAATTAGAAGAAGGAAAAATAATACTGATGAAAAACTGATGACACTTTTGTATTGATTTATACAAAATACACCAATTGAACGGGTCAGAATAAAAATCCGACTTGTACGTAGAGTCTATAAAAGTGAGACACAGAGTTTTTTTACATAGAATTTTTGTTGTATTACAATTATTATTATTATTCAATTCTCCGTTGATATAAATTTCTTCAAATATGTTGCAATCTATTTCAAACAATCGGTTATCAAACTTAATCAGGCATTTTTACGATTACAAAGACGATACATGATTACACACTGTGAAAGCATTATCACTTTCCTATTGTTAGTGGTGCTCACGTTGGAACAAAGAAATTCGTTTGCTTCCATCCATTGCATGATTATCTGGCTTCGAAAATGTTCTAAATCGCCGAGGACTACTTTATTGGAGTTTTTAAATGACAACCAGTCAATGTTCAATCATATAGATGGACAATCAACATTTGGAAAGGGTTTTAAAATAACATATTTGTTGGACATATTGTATTTCACGCGGACAATATTTTGATAAGATAAAAAGGATTGATAATTTTCGTTTGATATAATAAAAATGTTGTCAAAACTAACCACATTTCTTTAGATGTAAACAGCTTTCGCATGCGCTTACCTTGAAGTGAACCTTAGCGTCATACATAGCATTGTTGTCATAGTTCACCCATGACGTCACAATGCTAAAGCATATGAAGAATTTGTGCTTTGCGACTGTTATTTTTTCTGTTTTGTTATTAATTTCGGATGTTTGTACATTATTATGAACGCCCAAACATTTCTTGAAAATATATTTTCTTCTTGGAAACATTTTAAAATCTACAAACAATCTGGTTAAGTAATTTTTATTGATTAAATAAAAAGTTAATAATTTGTATTAAGTGGCTCAATTTCGGATGGGTCGTCTTCTACTTTGACACATTTTTGTTTATCATTATTTGAATCGCCGTATAAATCAATATCTCTGCCATAGTACCAAATCATGAACTGAAAACAAGCGCCAATCGCGAGGAAAATGGCTGAAGCGGTATGAATATAATATCGAAATTTGATTGAGTCATACAAGAGGCAATTGCCTTGCCGTCCACACTTATGGTTCCAAATTAAACAAGTGGAATCGATAATGCGACCAAAAATGATGGGTGCCGGAATTAAAGCAAATAAACTAGTTATAAATAGCGAGAAGCCTTGGCCCAATGCTTTGTCTCGTGGTTCCACCGATCTGCAAATATTATAAAATCACTCAATAGCTATTATAATTTTTTTTTGTTATAAAATGAATTACCGTAAACCAACTAATATGGTTGACATAAAACCAGTAATAAGGAAAAAGCCTGATAACAATGAAATTAGTGTGTATGCATAGAAGTCAAAATTGCAATCTCCAATGCATGCACCAGATGAAACATGGTGCTCCACTTGAACGACATTTGATGGGCCTTCAGTGCATGAGCAATTGTTGTAAGCGTTTAACCTTTCATCAAACGTTTTGCATCCAGCATGACACGGTGAAAAATATGTTGTACTTGTTGAATGGTCACATAGAGGAGTGTAAGAAATTCCTTCACAAACACAGTTCGCATTACATGAAACCATCGATTGTTCGACTGTCAATGATTGACTGTTGTCACATCCCAGTTGGGTATATGATAATATACAAAACACTGTGACTAAACCAATAACAAAATTCCAAAGAAATAAGTACTTCGGTGATGGTTGATATTTTTTAATAATATAACCACTCAATAAAATGCCCGCCGCCAACCCAAACATGTTGATTGGTCCAGTAAAAGCACTTCCTCCGGCTGACGTTTTATTAAATTGAACTTCCATTATTCGACCCATGAATGTCATGGGACCAGAAAAAGAAATTGTATAAAATGTAATAGCGAAACAGTTTAACATCAGTAACTTATTCGTTAATAATCGCCATATCGCTTTTGGAAAATCTGAATATGAAAACAAAAATGGAACATAGATTTTTTCCTTTTCTCAATTTTTCTTTTTTAATTCATTTTTTTTATACCTTTCAGTTTACCGTTTTCAATCTCTTCAGTTTTTTGTTCCGACTCACATTTTTCTTCGTCCATTTCATGTTTTTCCACCGTTTTTTCTTTTTTCAGACTTTTTGGAAATAAACCAATTACGCCAGAGAAAATAAACATCAATACACCAATCAATAGCCAACCAACCCACCAAGCACCCATCCAGCGTTGATCGTCTCTTGAAATTAACGGTGTTAGCGTGAGAGCAATATAAAATCGCTTTAATATTATGTAACTGAATCCGTATCCGAACGCTGGACCGAAAATACGCATTGCAGATGCATAAGACAACATTAACGGAGAGTT
>NW_022200051.1:0-5254 GCF_009176525.2 Contarinia nasturtii | reverse complement strand
GGCTAGTTCTTAGAATGAAGAAGTAAATCAAAGTAACTAAGCACACAATGAATTGTGTTTACGGCAAATGAATTCTCGGTATTTCAAACTCTCAATTCTGATTGGCATAAGTCATGCCTACATTAAACTGTGCAAATATTGACTCTGATCGATAAAATTTCACAATAGCTAAAGAGAAAAAGTGGCGCTTGAAGACACATAAAAAATAATCTAAACTATCATAAAAAAAATATACTTCAATAAATGAAATCCCACATTGTACACTCTGTGCAATAATGCTAGGCCGTTAGTTTGAAACGCATAACTCGAGCAAATTGTGCATAAACAAAATTCACTTTCACATTTCCCAAGGTATTGATAAACCAAAAAATGAAACATTAGCGAGTGTACTCGCGTGAATTGAACTATCCCAAAAGAAGACTTCTGGCTAAAGACCTTCCTGTTCATTTAGTGCTGTCGACCAAATGAAATGACTATTTTTTTAATATTTTACGTGATTTTATCAAAGTCACCTCAACAACAACCACCACAACGGTGTCACGTGAATCTTTTCTCTTCTTCTATTCGCATAAAAATCAGTGTGCTCGCGTTCGCCTAGTATTCATATTGCTGAAATCATCGTTTTGGGCAACACCTTTGTTGACCGAGCATTGCATGCTTGACGATTTATTAGTACGTCGATGAACAAATAAAAAAAGAGAAACAGCAACAACAACGCGGTATAATCAAGGGATGATTTGCCCTATAGTAATGTGCCATGACGTGATGGTTCCATAAAATGTATCAAATTTAATGATGTTGAATATAAATCAAGTTAAGGCAACATCGAAAATCTATTGAGCTGGTTTTTCAACGTTTAAAATCACTAGAGGATTAAGAAAACGTTTGGATGTTAGTTCGATTAAATTACAGCCGATCAGAATGGAATTCGATACATATGCAAACACCGTCAAATGAAATAACCGACTGTTGTCACCAACGAATTTATCCATACCGTCATTTCCGCATCAGATTTTTGTATTTAAAAGTCAGTTATCAACACATATCTGTCATAACATCATAATTTTACTAGAATTTTAATAAAAAAACAACAACCTCTAATTATAATCACCGCATATATAGTCAGTACATGAAACTTTTAATGGAAATTAAAAAGGTAAGAAACAACGAAACTGGCCGCACAACATGGATTCAGCTGTGATGTGCGTAGGTATGTGATTCTATATTTACAACAACTAATCCGGTGAAATGAAAGTTTCGCACGCGAAAAACGTTAATAATATTCGAATATGTTTTTGCTTGTGTGTCGGTCAATCTGACGACGCGCAACATATCAGTTTAGACGAAACAAAAAATCAAACGTGTGATGCGATGCAAAAGAAGACACCGAATGTGAAACGTGAATGAGAATGAAAGAGAGGGAAAAAATATCATTTTCATTGTTGGCGCTCACCAATCCCCTCATCTATAAATCAATATTTTATTGTGCGATCGTCATTCCAAAGCAGCAAATTGGCCGTTCGTTTTTCTTTCTGTTCATTCTTTTCGGCATTTTGAGAATAAACTAAATCATACATAAAAACCGTCGTTTGAACTGGTTTCAGGATAAGATTAAAAAGTGGCAATAATGATGTCATCAAGCTAAAAGCGAACGCAACGCGCACAGGCCCACATACAACTTTCCTAAACAAGCATCAACAACACATACGACGACGGCAATTTATTCTCTCTGACTGAGAATATAAATTTATTTAATTTTGACCTTTTGATGCCTCTTTATGGCCAACAACATTGCTATCATTGGGATGCGTTTGTCATTCAATAATAAACGCTATCAACATGTGAATTGACGGATTGAATGGAAATGATTCGAAATTAGTCACAATTATATATATAAATTATGAGTTGATCGACAGTTTTCGAGTTCAAACAGATTGTTTTTATCAAATCTCGGTGGATTACCATTGTTTGTATATTTGCTTTGATTTCACAAACAATGTAAAAACTAACAAATAACACATTCCCTTCCATTCGCTTCAATTCTATGCTTGTAATTTGTTACAACAATTTCTCAACGAATGAAAAAAAAACGAACCACTCAAAGGTAAAGCGATGCCAGCATATTGATAAAAGCAAGCCCTTTTGACGGGTGAAATGTGCTTGTCTTCACACGATTGTCTATTTACTATGCCAATGAGCATTTAACACCACCCGCTCATTTTGTTATTGCCATCAATTTATCGTGTTCATTGATCATATTAATTTTCTGCCACCATATAAAATGTGCCACTCACCATTTTGCCGTCATGTAAATTCCCTAAATATCAATTACAATAACAAGAGAACACGCTCCACGGTCATATGTGTGCCGATGGAATCTGGCGCCATAAGAAAATTCTATCTTGCACTTCTTGCGTGCCACATGTAATAATTCCTTGTTCGGCCAATTTTCTATATCGCGCAACCAAGTTATTGTTGCTGTTTTATTCGAGTGTTTGAAGTATTAACTATTCTCTTCGAAAATATAAAACTCACAATATTATCGCATCGAATGCACAGAAGTGGTTGATGATAATAAAATAAATGAATGAGATTCAAATTAAATTAACCTTGTGAATTGTTATTATAAGCTATCAACGAAATGAAAACACTTTTGGCATAAAATCCGCTATATTTGCATTTTAACACACCATCAAAATTAAAGTTATCTATATATATTGAAAGAAATAATGATATCGTGTTGAACGCATTTCCTCATTAGACATCGTTGTCCATTTATTCAAAGTGAATTAAAACACATTTCTGTCTGATTCAATCAAATTCGTGCTTTGAATATTTCATATTTTGGCGAATTCATGTTCATAAGATTACTATCGAAATCTGATAAAAGTCTCACGAAAATCTTGTCAAAACGTTGATTTATGGCTGCAAAATGCTAAAATGCGATTCAATGTGATCGCATCGACTTTTATTTGTACGGAAAAAAAAATCATTTTTAAAGTAAAACAAAAGAATACTTACATAGTGCAAAGATAACCGGCACAATTATCCTCTGTAGAATTGTTGTTGTGATGGCCATCTTATCCTAATTTAATCTACCAGCTACGATTTCCCTGTTAAAAAATACAATACAAACATGTATAAAAAATATAAGTGAAATTCATTCCGAATGTATTTTAATGCGATAAAATATGATGCGTCGTGATAAAGTGAAATTCCATTCCCTTCCCTTTGAAGCTCAATTTTCCCTTCCTCCCGAAAAAATTGCGTTCTTATCGTTCCATGTCCAATACAAAAAATGATGGTTAACTCGTTGGTCGTTCATTTAACACGGATCGATGAAAGTGGCATATAAATGCCTTGAAAATATCATTTGCTAAACGGTTGTTTGCCAAAAAGAACTGCGTCTATTCAACTTTATTTCCCTTTTTATGGGTGTTTCATACTACATTTAAAATCCGCCGTGCAAACAAACATCCAAATTTGGTCTACGTAAAAACCATACCCCATTTTTTTCGGTTGTTGTTGTTCATTCGTTCGCCCATTCATTCTTTGACATAATTCTTTCGTAAACGTATTCTTACGCAATTCACCGCTTAACCGATTGCAAAACTCACAATCGGCTTTTGTCTGTTTTTTTTCTCTCTCTCTCTACGCATTCATTCTTCGTATGTCATCGCGTTGTCATTTCCGAACACGTTTCCCATTTTCTATTAATGACACATAAAATAAAATTGCATACACATCGTTCCAAAATACGATACCAATATATATATTAATTGAGTGCTGAAATGCTAGAATGAACACATTCGATGGTCGTTTCACAAAATTCGACATTGTAACATTCAGTTTGTATATTGAAAATTGTAATTTGTTTATAGGCATATTACTCTGTATTCTTGTAAAAATGCTCACGTTCTTTTGAATTCATTCATTGGTTTTTTACGATTTAAACAAACCGCTTTTTATAATGAGTGAACCCTTCGTCTCTCAAGCGATTCTTATAGAGTACCATCAATTTTCACAGTTTGCACATTTTATTTTTATACTTTTTTATGTGAACGCACAATTGTAAGAAATAATTCATACTTTCTTTCGTTTTTCTATGCTACGGTTGACCGCGGCAATAAAATGCACGAAGACAAAAATCATAAACTGAAAACAGAATGGAATACAGTTTGAATGTTATGTAATAAACATTTTATCTCATGCGATGAGAACCTGCTGGATGGAATAAACAATGTCACCCTTTGCCGTCTCTCATCATAATTCATCTAAACTTATTGCTCGTTCATATATCAACGACAACAAATGCAAAAAAACCGTTGCAAATATATACAAAATGTTGTAAAAACGCACGGAAGAAAAGTCGATGATTTTGTGGTTTACTTTAATGAAGATACAAACCGGTTTTAAAAGTTTTAAACATTTTTCAAAGATGTGTCACTGTTATGCACTCGAAATGATTAAATTTCAATTTATTGTCGTTCATCATCGATTTAATTGACTTCATGGAATGAGATTAATCATCGTTGTTATTCATTTCGAAGGTCACATTTTTAATTGTCAACTCATTCAAAGGCTTTGTTTCCGATTACGATTCATCACCTATTTGATTCATGTTGGCTGATTAAGAATTTTTCAGCTGGCATAACCCAAAAACGAGGCGTAAATTTTGCATACCTACAAGCTGCAGCTATATAAATAACATATATATATGTATAATGTGTTAATCAACTGTTAATAGTTCATGAATGCAAATCAGTTTTTTGCACAGTTTTGTTTTAGTGAACAATTGGCATTGTTCAGGCCCCCTTAAAAAATGCAGTACGCTATGCGATAGAATGCAATTGTTTACATGTTTTGCTATTTCAATTCAGCATAGGAGTTATTTTTTCCCATTAGCTGTGTAAACATACTCTACAAATTGAGTTGAGTCGAGACGGATTTTAAATTCAATGATATCCGTAAAACATATGTATTGCGTTGTTGTCATATGAAAAAAATCACTTTATATGTCTATATATTTATCGAGAGCACGATGTAAGGCTGACATGAGTATGACATGTGTGGGTGTAAATAAAAGATACAAATTCAGCGAACCGAAACTTTAACAAATAATTAATAGTTAATGTTATTATTCAAAAATCATTATTTGCATACATTGAATATGGGTAAAATTTCGGAAAAAAGCATAACGATTCCATTCTCGTTTTATGTTGTGTCAATCACCTCCATATGAATATCATCGGGA
>NW_022200050.1:0-2347 GCF_009176525.2 Contarinia nasturtii | reverse complement strand
ATCGCTGTATTAACAACAATAAACGGCTGTTTTGAATGCAATTATATGCTTCATATCGCAGCACGTATACGTCGGGGTGGTATACATACAACCACAGGTAGAAAATTGAATATTCAGTGGGAGAAATCACATTGAAGGGATCACTCATAAATAAGGCAAAACCAACTATATGCTATGTACATCGAGAGGTATGAAAAGGTGTGTTTGTGCGTGTATCTGTGAGAGAGCATGAAAAGAATGATGACGGGGGGTTTGGAGCAACGTCGCCAAAGAGAACCAGTTGGCTAATAATAAAAAAAAAACTAAAATAAAGTCTTTCTCCCTCGCTTTCTCCCACATTTACTCTTGCCTTGTCACTCATTCATTCTCACTTTTACATGCGATGTACACGATGAGCTAGCACACACGTTGAACAAGCACGAAATGAATAAATCCGCCCAGCTCTAAAACAATACCCAACAGCAATAGTAATAATCATAATATGAAAGGAAAATATATCAGCCAACAACAACACAATCCATACACAAATTCAATTGGAATAAACATACACACACGCGCGCGCGTTTCGGCTAACTGAAATAAACTTAACAAACACACGTGTGTGGTATAGTTTTTGAGTGTTTTGCATTCATGGTTTCAGATGTGTTGTGTTGACGATAGTTTTTGAATTTTAAAAGAAAAACCGACGAAATATATGTGGGTATGTGTGTCTCCTCAGGGGAGGAGGGCCAAAAATGCCATTTTCATGAAGAGCACTTCAATATTTTTGAGTATAAAAAATTAAATCTAAAGCTGATTGCGAACTCTCGCCTCTCTACTACTCACTTTGGACGTTTGCTGAAATCTCGGTTAATTTTTGGCTAAGTGCACAAATCTCGACGATAACAATTTGATTATTTATATTTTTGTTATGGTTTTGTGACGCTCTGACACATCAAACGGCCGAAACAGCCGACACACAAAAAAAAAGAATCGAAAGAACGGCATTTTCTTGGAATTGACTTTTTGTTGTTGTTGTTATTGTTGTTTTGTTTTCCCACCGGATATAAACATACACATGCCATACCATCCCGCAAATATGCACAGAATGCTTAAATAGTTGTTGGGCTTTTGTGCCCGATTGAATGACAAAATGATGATAGTAGAATGCCACAGATGAGCAGCAAAGAGAAAAGTCAATTTGTATCCGCTACATAAAATGTCAATGCAATATCAAGCGACATCGCTCTCACGTGCTACACACATCGGAACATAACATTTCATATAGAAAATCTATGTGTACTTTTCGTATTCATTCAAGCGGCAGAGTATGTAGAGCGTATTGTATCTCCATTAAATTGAAAGCATAATTTTAGCACAAGCTTGCTAAAGAAAAGCCATTTCTACACGTTTCACATTGAACAAAGAATTGATTTCGATCCAACCGTTCCACAATTGGAATTGAGAGATGATCAAGAAGCATTTTGAAGTCTTTGGTCTAATTGAGTATCTTCTTTCTTTAATGTATATTGGCCACATCGTTTGCGATGTGTATACATGGATGCTGATTGATTCGATTTTACGTTGCTTTTTAGCACATTCTTTTGCTTTTTCCGCTTCGGCAGAAAGCGAAAACAAACGATTCAGAGGTGAGTTAAAGAGATGGCAACACATATTTCGGACCTAAAAGTGAAGAAAGGGTCGAATGAAGAAGAAACGCTGTGGTTGAAGCCATCCAAAGCAGCGCAATTATATTGTGATTCGATTATCGAGCACTTTTCAAATTAACTTTGACTTTGTTTTCGGACACAAAGAAGTGTCGTGTATTTTTCATTGTCTTTCATATACACGACATTTATACATGTTTCACTCCCTCTCCCTCGTCGCTCTCTCTCTGTGCGTTTCTTCAGCTTGACAACCATCGTGCACATCATTTTCGGCATATTTCATGTAAACATAAATTGAATATCAAGAAATTTATTGTTTTTGTTCAATATACTATCTAATGGCAACAACATTTTATTTGAATTTAAAATGAAACTCTTTTTCTGTCTCTCTTTTTTTACATAAACAGTCACTGTAACATATGTGAGTGTATATCATCATAAAGAGAGAGAGAGAGAGAGAGAGAGAGAGAGAGAGAGCAAGAGAAAAGCAAAAGAGGGTAGCAACGGAAAAACGACGTTTATTATAAACTTCAATAGCAATACGCATAAAACGGGAAGGAATCAAAACAACAGGGCAAAAGGATCCTACTATTAAAAGATTATTAAAATTCAGTTGAAAAAAAAAAGATTAAAAGATTAAGCGAATTCAATTAAATGAATCCAATAAACAAAAGCAAAAGAAAAATTCGCGAGCGCATTAT
>NW_022200049.1:0-1388 GCF_009176525.2 Contarinia nasturtii | reverse complement strand
ATAATCAACGCCAGCCAAAGCAACGGTAGCAACAAAGAGTACCGCAGTATCATAAAACAACGCGAACAAAATTATTTGATTTTATTGATTTTGAGGAAAAACACAAAATCAACATACAAACACACATACACCGAAAGTGTGTGTGTGTGTGTGTGTGTGTGTGTGTGTGAGCGAACGGGAGAAAGAGAGAAGGAGCAAGTGAAAGGGAGAGAAGCATTAAATAAAAAAAAACCTTACATTCACACGGATCAACAACGGCAACGCGCGATTGAAAGAATCTTTAGTACGACAAAACCACTTTGTTATTTCCCCAAAATGGAACGAGGCACACGCTGTCAAAATACTTATATACACCATTTCAAGGTGCCGAGTGATTGCTATTTTGCATATATATATATAATATATACATATAATGAAAATGCGGATCGCTATCGTCACCGTCTCCGTTACTCGGGCTCACCAATCGTCAAAACATTGTTCATTACGATTGGAATGCAGCACAAAATATCATATGTTGATCATCACGTGGTGATTAGAATGTTTGGAATTTATAGATTTCAACGATTCGGCGAATCAAAGATTCTTTTTTAACATTTATTCACTCGTTTATACGCGATGTGTTTAGAAAACTTGTTGTTGGTTTTAGCTTTGCTTGTTTGTTTTCGACGGGTGTGTTTTTTTTTAATTTTCATTCTCTTTCTTTCGCATTTTGCTCATTAAACATTGTTTTTCCCACTATATCTATCTCTCACTCTGTCTCTCCCACTCCTTCTAACTATTTGCAAAATTTCCATGTTTCATTCATCGCGTTGTGTTTTTTTTTTTCATCTTCAATACATTTCCTCGCGCTCATTTTCTTCATTCATTTAAGAAAATTCGTAATTGGCATTTTCGTTTGTTTACCCGAGTGGAAAAAAAGTGACTAAGTTACTATTGACTGTAAGTGACTATAGTTAGCTATATTCATGAATTTTAAAATTTTGTATGGAAAACAATCGACTATAGTTACTCAGTCAGTCAGGCGATTATTTTGGGACGTTTTGACTATCGGGTGACTATGATTATGGTCAACTAAAGTTAGCTGTTGCAGTCAACCATAGCTTACTTTAATTGATTGAAGTTAAATAAATTTAACTAAGGTTGCTTGTTTTTACAGTCAACAGTCAGTCAGTTTGTCCCAAAATAGTCAGTCACTTTTTTTGTACACGGGTATAAATGTTTTGTGTGTATGTGTGGGTGCGTGCGTGTGCGTATTTTTTTATATAATGTATTTGCGCCATTGCACTTCAGCTATTGAATTCGACTGAATCAGATTGTTGATTTTATGAAATTTGAGAATTAACAGCTGAAACAGCTCAACACACACACACACACACACACACACACAC
>NW_022200048.1:0-8091 GCF_009176525.2 Contarinia nasturtii | reverse complement strand
ACCATATTCGAATGCTTCGATGAATCCTTGCCTTTGGGCGGATTATAACTGGTGTTGATTTCAAGAGTGATGTGATCATCACCCAGCAGTTTAACACTTGGTTTCAGCGAAAATGCGGTTACGGTTTCCGGTGTATTGATGTTATAACGATATCCAACTTCCAATAATGCAAATCCTTTGCCACTCGCCTTTATGCGCACCGAATCGGCGTCTGGAGCCAACTGATTTGAAGGAATTGAAAAAATTTCAAATTTAATTTATTGCCAAAAAGCAGAAAATGACTGAAATAAAAAAAGATACAAACCTTTTGGGACTGAAGGGTCAATGCATTGTCTTTGTTGACATTGAAATTGATGGTATTTGGTGCTTCAATAGTAATTTTCATATCTGTGTCTTTGGTAGCAATTTTTGAAGCGAATTTGGCCAATGCTTCGATGCCTACAATTGTGTCTTGCGTTCCTTCGAATCCACCTATGTCATTACGTTGAGTCAATAACCATTTCAAAATCGGAAGGCATTCGTCTTCATCATTCAACATCAATGTCAGTAGTGCATATGAAGTTATTTCAACGCTTAGTGTTTTTGAATCGCGATACCAATCTTTGATTTCAATCGATTTATCCCACCATTTATAGTTCTCTGATTGTAAAATAGAAGAACATTTAGAATGCAAAACATGTAAAAAAAAAATTCAAGTGTAAAGTGATATTTACCGTTGGATTTAACCAGTTGCTTCAGAGCTACCAACACATCCTTCTTGGAATCATGACCAGCCAATTCCAAAGCATACGCCGATACAGCCAATGCGTATACATCTGAACAGTTCTTAATCGACTTGATTATATTGTCGATTGCTTTTTCGATTGTTTTCTCAAAATTATTGTTTGAACTCTAAAATGTAAGAAAAAAATGAGCAATATATTATTATTCCCAAGCTATACAGTAAATTATGTTGGGACACAAACCTTGTTCACCAAAAATGCTGTCAAAACATAGGCTGTTAGTGCAACACCATTGGAAGATCCAGCCTGCATTTCCTTATGGCAAATGCTTCCTTTCTCTGCAAAGCTACCGTCTTCAGATTGTGCTTCACTCAACCATTTCAGCGCCTCGTCAATAATATCATCTTGAATGGTAATGTGTTCAGCTGCTTGTCGGAAAGATCTGGCTACAAACGCTGTGAGCCACGTGCTGCCACTTTCATCCGAATCTCCAAAGGCGCTGAATGAACCGTCTTTGTGTTTGTAGCTCAATTCTCGTTGATATCCAATTTCCATATATTTTTTTGCTTTTGCTTCGATCTCGGCGTTTAGTTGGAGCGTGTTTTTTAGATAATTCAAAACAACAATGTTCGGCACCAAAACTAACATATTTTGTTCGCCACAGCCAAACGGCATGCGTATCAGTGATTGTAAGTTCTTGATGGTGCCACCAAGTAAATCGCCCACACAAGTGATTTCAATGCGCGTTGAATCGGGCAGTGCAGTTTTTGGAATTTCGATTGCCACATCGATTGGTTCGATTTGAGATTTTTCACGTAAATCCACAAATACGGCCTTATTCACGAATTGTGGCACACCCTCACACTCAACATTCAGTGTCTTGATCAGGCAATCACTTGCTGTTTCAGATATGGCTGACACTTTCAACGAAATCACACCAACTTTGGTCGGACGAATGGTGAAGAATGCGTTCATCGCATCATCAGAAAGAATGGTCAGTTTCTTTTTGCGAGATGTTTGTTTTCTAATTTCTGGATAGATTTTATCATCGACACTTGCATCCACAAACTCAAATTCATTGTGCTCATTTTCGAAAATGATTTCGGTTTCAATTTGATTTGGTAAATAATTGAAAATTGAGCACGGAACCGTTAGAACTTCACCACGCTTCACTGAAAATGGTAAATTAAGCGAAACATGGAAGGGCTGTTGAACACATAGTTCCGATGGTTTTTTCGTTAATGCCAAACCATTGATTGGACAGATTGAAAAACCGCTTAACACCCACGTTGTTAAAGAATCAGGAACTTTTCGCTTGAGATTTAGCGACCCATTGAAACTGAAATCGATGTTTATAAAGTATCACAAGTTAAATACTTTTGAAAAGCGCCAAAGCTTAGAAAAAATATTGCTAAATAAAAAATACCTTTTGTCCGTAATCGAATCCCAAACCCACGTTTCTGGAAAATCATTGCGAATAATTGGTTTCATGTGACTCTTTTCTATAAAATTTCCGTAACATTCCGCTCCGGCACTTACTGTAGCACTCATTGGCATATATTCATATATGTTTTGGGTCGGTTCAATCGTATTTGTAAGCGTGATTAGATTTGCTCTCTTTGAAAAGAAACACAAAAATATTTTTATTAATTAAATAAAGATAAACACAAGAAAGATAAAAAATATTGTCTGCTTACTTCAAAATCTTGCAATGCACCGGAATGAGGCCAATGTCTTGTTGAATTGTATCTTCGTCGTTTAACCTTTGAACGAGATATTTTCAATTCCTTCCAGATTTCATCATGTGTCAAATCATTTCCACCACGTAAAATCATTACACTCTTATCGATGCCAAGCAAACCGATATATGAATGTGGATTACTTTTTACATTAATATCAACGATTTCGCCAGGCTTAGCCGTATTTGCAACATCTAATTCAATGTAATTTTTTAAATCGTCGTGCAGGTCAAGTGTTACAGTGCTCGTGACAATTTCGCGATCTCTCACACAGTAAACGATAATTTGAGCCTGTGGTGCATAATCAAAAGTGGGCATGATTGTGAATCGATGTCTATATTCAGTGTCAACTGGGTCAGCCAAGAAAGATACGAAGGTATTCGTTTCGATGATTTTCCCATGACAAACGATCAGATAAGTATATGATGGAAGGGGATAGTGTGAGATGACCTCGATTTCGATTGATTTATTGATGGAGCAGCTAAGCAAATGATTCAAACAGAGAGGATATTCATCAATCGAAAACCACATTTTTAAATATTTCAACTTACTTTGGCGTTAAGACTTTCGCTTGCAAAGTAATGCGTGGAGCTACCGTGACTGATGTATCAACATGGAACATTCCCATATTTGTTTCTTGACCGCAATATTTCACCTAAATAGATATCAAAAATGTATGATTAAAGAAATGAAAAAAAAAATTAAAAGGAAGAAATGTGCGACGGAAAATTGATGTCTTTACCTTCAATGAAAATTCAATATCATTCTTACCAACATCCACCGTAAAATTAGCATCACCGCTCTCATCCAATTCATAAATGCTTTCTATTATATTTTTGTTCCACAACGTATTCAGGGGAAATTCATGAATTTGAATATGTTCTATGAACACTTTGATCTTTTTTTTCTTTGGATCGAGGAACGTGAGCGTCGTGCCATTATTTTTTCGCACAGAAATCTATACATTCAATACACGAAATTAAAAAAAAAACGATTTAAAAATATTAACATTTTAATTTGACATTAGCACATACCTTAATGTCGCAGGGAGCATCGCGTTGTGGTCGATTTTTAAGATTACTGGTGATTTTATAGGTATCCCTGTGGACTTTGATCGTTTTATCGGCTGTTTGTGTCAGTCCCGTTAGGCCTTCAGTCACTTCAACTTTGATTTTGTAATTTTTCACATCAGACCACTTTATGTCAAATTTCAATTCTTTTTTAATGTCAACCTCAATTGTTTCTTTGCCATCGATATTGAAAGATTTTTTCATCAAATAATTATCATCATCATTCGATTTCTTCTTTTTCGATTGTAATTCGAAAAAGCCAAAAGCTCTGTTCGGATCATCTTCGGTGATTATGACTGTAGCCAATCCTCTTAACGGTTTGCCATGAGTATATTTAGTCCGGATCACTGCACGAACCTTCTCATCTTCAACTGTAAAATTATCAGACGAATCAATAATTGCCTCAAATTTGGGCAAAACATATTCGGCCACTTCAATTACGGCTATTTTTATCTATAGAGATGGAGATCGAATGGTTTTATATGAGTTAAGCTTTTTCTAGAAGATTTACCTCATTTTTTATATTTAAAGTAAAGGTTAAAGAAACATAAAAGCAAATAATAACACTTCAGCGATACGGATTTCACTTGAAACAAAACCGAAGCAATCGGAACGTTCGAAAAATGGTCTGCAATGCGCTGTACTTTGTGCATAGCAGCAACGTTGTACACTCATACATTCAAAGCATCGATATTCACGTATACATAGCGTGAATGTATGTTCGCCATACAAACCATTTCGGAACGTTCCGCTTGTTCCATCCGAAATCGGTATGAGAAACAATGACAAACCGGTTTGCATCACTGCCTTTTAATTCATTTTATTGTTTATGTTGCTGATTCCTCTCATTGCATTCGTACCTTATTCGGCGAATAAGGAATCAAATCATTCGTTATGTGACTAAGACTAATTCGAGATTGGTACCACAAATGATTTTTTTTGTCCTTTAACTCCTTGTGGAGTTAAAGTATAGGGCCTCAGATAAGGATTTCCATCTTCAACGATTGCTGGCTGTTGTCTTAGCTTCGTTCCATGATTTCTGCGTCGACTAGCTCATTGTCAAAATGTCTATAAACTAATTTCTAAAAAAATCGAACTAACCTGATCGCCAACGGCAGCTGTAATTTTCCATTCACCGAAATTTGGTACGTCTGACAGTTGAAATTCGCCCGAAAATACACCATGCATTGTGTTCACGCCATTCCATTTTTTCATAATATTGCGGCAGGGATCCTTATTGCGTGAATGTAAATGTTAATTATCACAAATTACTTATAGATTTTTATTGCTATAACACAATGCTATTAATATGATTGAAATTTTCTTCAGGCAACAACGAACTCAAGGGATCTTGGTGCAATATATTCAGCCAAATATTAGTATCAGAAGCAACATGAATACGGCCGATTGTGTAGTCGCCTGTAGCATTATGCTTGTTACACATATCCGGAAGATATATTACTCTCATATGGCAAGTATTTTGGGTGTACTCCTCAATTTCAACTTTCGTAACAGACAGGCCAAACCGTGGCCGAGATGTCAAATCACAAATGTCATTAGTTGTCCCTATCAAAATCTGCTGTCAAGCACGTTATATATTAATTATTGTATTACATTTTGTTTGAGACTTATTTATTTAGAAATATATAAAAAGAATGTGAATGTGAACAAAAAAGATAAAAAATACAGCCGCTGAGTAATTGAATTATAATATTTATTTTATTACATAGTTCGTCACGATATTAATTTTTTATCTTTTTTATTCACATTTCACATTGTTTTTTTTATATTTATATAATAAATAAATCCCGTACAAAATTCAATACAATAACTGTCAAGTGTAGTTTTGTTAATAGGGATTGATAGTTTCTCGCGTGGTCCACCTGTCAAATCGCTGTCGTCGACTTGTTCGACGGATTTGTACTGGGTGTTTCGTAATATGTTTTTAACACTAGATATTTCGCAGTAAAAATTTCAGCCTGTTGAATTTTGAAAATTATAATCATTTTTGTGGCTATATCACGTCATTCTTATTCATTTTTGCCTTAGTTAATAATTGCTGTATCAACTGAATATTTTTTTTTTCGCAAACAGTCTTTATCACCATTTTCGTACATATACATTTTTTCTCATAGAATATATAGCTCGAAAGTGAAAATTCTAAAACTAATACACACTGAACACTTACATCGAATGAAATAATCAGTTCATTTTGATCGATTGTGGCTGCCTTTAGCTCTGAATTAAGAACCAATACTCGGAATTTGATGCAGTCATTTGGTTTGTAAATGGCTTTGTCCGTTTGAATGAGAATTGTATGTGTTTGAGTTTGAAGATCCAGCTCTACTTCGTGTCGCATAGTAACACCAGTAATACCTATCACAACGAGTTTACAGTCTGCTTCGGGTGACAGATCACCAATTGGAATCGAAACAATTTCGGTTGTTTTTGCTTTGATTGTAACATCACGATGAATTTTATAGCCATTTCTATCATTTCCATCTTCGATTGATACGCGGACCACAACTGGCTCATCAAAGTCACATTTTGTATCATGAATGCTTAAATTAAGAGCGTAATTCGAATTTCCACGAATCTTTTTCGATGCAATAATAGTGTAGTAATATTTTATAATTGCGATACGATCGTCGGGACAATTTTGAAACTTTCGTAGATCGCATGGCATCTGTTGATCATATCCACCAAACGTGAATTGTTTAGCCATTGTTCAGATATTTATTTTTCTCCCGGATTTTTATTTTAACTTCGACAACTTGAAAAACTTGAACACACCGGTGACCGGTCAACAATTCAATTCAACGTTACGCGTTATGATGAAATTGTTGTTATTTTAAGTCAAATTTCACTAAAATAAATTGATCGACAAAAATGTGATTTTTCTTTGTTTTTAAATAAAAATACATACAACGTAAATATAATGAATATTTTTCGTTTTAATAGTAAAATAATCGGCACCCAACACCCCTTTTTTGATTTAAACTGATCTATGTTTTGTTTCGTATTATATGTACTCTGCGTTAAATCGGCGACGCAACCAACGTTCTGTGTTGAAGATGAAATTATACTGAATGGATATTACGTCGCAATGAATGTTTTGTATTTTGGTATTTGGTATTTCAAAACATTATTCAATCACACTCATCCAAACAACGCACATGAATAAAATCTATGGACAACTTGTACGTGTTAAAATATATAGGAATATTGGTGTGAGTTGTATACGTGCAAGTTGTTTTTGAAGGAATATTTGAATGGGGTTATAAAAACTACTTCTCGAAAAATTGGTATTTGAAAACGAAACCTAAAAAAATTTCAATAAAAAGTGAACCAATTTTTTTTGTCCAATTGAAGTGAACCAAAAAATTTGGTTCAATAAAAGTGAACCAAAAAAATTCACTCGGTTTATTTTGTGTGAAATACGCTAAATCGAATGTTTTTTAGGTTCACTTTTATTGAACAAAATATTTTTGGTTCACTTCAATTGGACAAAAAAAATTGGTTCACTTTTCATTGAAAGTTTTTTTAGATTTCGTGTTTAAACATTTTTCGAGAAGTAGTTTTTATTCTACCCCATTCATTTGTAGTAAACCTTACAAAGTCATATCGCAGTTCACAATTTTTTTTCGCGAGTGCCGCTTAAATTATGTTGGTATATAAGAAGCGAAATAGAAGCATAAGCATAGAAGCGAAAGTTCACGAACACATTCACAATAAGATTTCAAATGTTCTTCTATTAATTTACGGCGATTTACGGTTACTTCGATCCAACCCTTAATAATGTTTATTTTCGGTGTTTGTTTGTTTGTTATAAGGAAGAAGCATAACTATTTTGGTTTGGTGGTTCTTTTATTGAAAGTGACAATTTAAACAAATAAAATCACAAAACGTATAACAATATATTATATTATATATTCTATAAAGACATTATTTTTTTTTAATTTTTAATGTTTAACATTTGTAAAAAGCATGAGCTGTAAGACATTATTGTCACACAAAAAATTAATTCTTTCTAAAAAAGAATTCCTAAATTGGTCTACTATTGTAGTTTTATTATGATTAATTAGTATTTGTGCGGTTTTTGAGATAAATTGAGGTAAATTTCATGTGATTCACACACCATCTTTATGCATCAACCTCCATCTTAACCGGCAAAGAGTAAAATTCACGCGCACTCAAAGCTGCAGAACAGAGAAAAAAATGAATCAATTTTAAACCACCACGATTCTTCAAAATCTATACAGACAAATGCTTACCATCATCATAATAATCGTAAACCAAAATGGAAGCTGGTTTTTGGTTCTCAACAATATGCTCTCGGAAGCCATCAATTTTAAATGTAACTGGTTCGGAGGAGAGATGATCAAAATAGAAAACGGCCACAGTGTCAGCGTTTTTCGTTTCGATGCGCTTGAGAATCGGTAGAGTTGACTTAAGTCTATTTAGCACTTCTGCATTGACAACGAAACCGCTTGGTAATTCTGCCTCTACTATTACCATATTCGAATGCTTCGATGAATCCTTGCCTTTGGGCGGATTATA
>NW_022200047.1:0-5038 GCF_009176525.2 Contarinia nasturtii | reverse complement strand
TGTGGAATCATCATGAAACGAAAGATAAAGAGAGGGAGAGAGAGAGAGAAAGAGGAAAACTATAAATTTCATTCGATGGCGATGATTTGTTTGCTTTTAATCGAACACCGCTTATACGAACAATTCATCGTTTTGCAGAATTCTAATGGAATCGTAAATGATTTATTTCGTACAAAAAAAAAAAGAAAACAAATAATATTTCGAGATTTGCGATAACTTTTTTCATCACATTTAACGCATGGATTTTATTGTCTGCTCTCGCCCGCCTTACCAATTGACACAGTTATTGACGAAAGAGAGTTTGACACAGTTATTGTGAACACATCAAGTAAAATATACTCACATATTTCCTGTGGCTTAATAGCCATCAATTCGCAAGGGTTTTCATCTTTATCATTGTCACTGGTGCGCTTGTCATTTGCATTTCCATTGATGTAGAGTGAAACACGCTCCACTGCGCCTACGTACATCTCCAAATCACAGCAAAGCTTAACAACCCAATTCAGATAGATGGGCACCAGCAGCGTGTAATTTATGGCCAATGCTATAAACGATGGCAATGCTGCTTCAGGATACAGTTTCGCTGTGAACAATGCTGTCACAATTGACACGAACACAATAATACCACCCAAATAATCCTGAAATCAAAAATATAATCATTTATTTTTATTTTTCGTTTTGAAAATGTCAACAGATTTTATTTAGTACGGATATGGTCTATGCAAAGATGGATGCAATGATTTTTTAAATGCATGATCGCAAAATAGCCATTTGTACTGAACATCACACGAATGTTATTGAAAACTTGATTACTTTCCCATTTTTAAATTAGTATTCTATTCCCAGAATATTCATAATAATCTATTCGTTTTGCGCACACACCACTGTGTGCAGTAAAGTATTTGTCAATTCACGAAGGTTTTGTACGATTGCTTGACGAAATGAACAAATGTTTGGCATGACGTTATGCGAATTTTCATGTTCTATATTCTATCATTTGTTGTTCACATGTAGTGGTTTTGAAATTTCGATTTTGTTTTATTTCTGTTTGGTATTCGTGTCTCGTTCCGAAAGTCATATGACGGTCGAATTATGATAACATAATCTCACTTGCTAACAGCCAAAAAAGTCCACACATCGCAGATTTATTTATAGATTTGCCTTTATCAAAATTCAGACAAATCTTATGTGAAGTCGCGTATAGAGTAAAATGAAAAATCAAAAGTCTCGAATACTCCACTGCAAACGCAAGCAATTTCATTTCAAAAAAATTCCAACTCATTTTAACAAACTTATTAAACAGTGTTTACATTTCCTCCTTAAATACAGTTTTTCACAATTCAATTTCAAATATTCGATTGTGTTTTTTTTGTTTCTTTTATCATGGTGAAAGTGAATATTTTGTTAGCTATATTGTTTTTCTGCTTCGAAGTACGTGCAATTTCTGATTTAGATAGACGGTTATTGGATGCTGCTATAAAGGGTAACTTTAAACTCTCATTAAAATATCTGTGATAAAGTGATTCATACACCCAAATAGCACAAATAGCTCTTATAGAACATCTATCTCTTAATACAAAATATGCTCTCAATGCATTATGACGAATACTATGAAATAGAACTTATAGTTAGCGTTCGATAATGTACAGTCCCCAACATTTTTAGATGTACGATTGACGTTTAAAATAAATGCTGAAAAATGAGGGAAGTTCTGCCAATTGCACATACAATCGTATGAATACATTGGAACAAAAGTAATGTTGCCAACCAATTGTCAATCGTACATCTAGAAATGTTGGGGACTGTACAATAGACCCACTTTTTAAGTACATTAAAGGGTCATTAAATCAGTGCAAATTAAGAGCACGAAATCAATTTGTGTTATACAGTAATTTTGTGTTATAAAATATCTTCTCGAATTTAAAAATTGTTTTCCATTTCTTAAGTCATATGACAATAAAAGAAATGGTTGATAAAGCAAATTAATCTCAAAATTGTGGAATATTCACGCCTTAAATATTGAAACGAAACACATTTTTCCGGGTGAAATTTCATTCTACTATGCGCCTCGCCATATTCGTTTTTTTAGAAAAAAAATATTTGATTCATTATTTTCATACATAATCTCGTAAATACCTTATATTAATTAAAATTCATTCGATAACATTTTCGAATTAAAAGATGGACGCCAATTTTGCTTTGCATTCGTGCTATAATTTGAAGAAAATATAGCGATGATGCCTGAAGTACTTGAAAGTGTTCTTAATTCATAATGCATTGAGAGTTATGAAGTTTTTTCGTTTTTAAGAACGCACACACAAAAGAAGAAATAGTAGATCTTTGTCTAGATCTTTGTAAACTATTTGAGATCTTTTGAAGACTTCCTTTGGTAACGCTTATCTTGAATGTAATTCACTAAGAGTTTCTTAAGATCACTATTAAATAGGGATAAGACTATTCAAAATAGGGTACACTAAGAGCATATAAAAGACTTTTTAAGAGCTTCTTTTTCTAGTTCTGTAAATATTGGGTGTATGCATTAATTTCCAGACTCAGACATCAGATGTCTCCACTTAAAATTGTGTGTAGCTTGAGAGGTGAATCCAATTGCATTTTGTACATGTGACATTTGCCAATCTAATTCAGAGCAGAAAGATTTATTTTTGACACAGTATCATTACTTTCTGATCGATTCAAAATGAGTGATATCACGATGAAAAAGTGTTTTTCTGTCTGGCCCTCCTTTGGTTCAATTTTTTCACTTCAAATGAAGTGAAAATACATCTAAAGGTTATAAAATGTTGCAGGAGACGAGACCTCTCAATCGCCACAGAGAATGTTGAATTTGGTGAAGAAGAAGTGGTGAATTTGTTGACAAACTGTGAACTCACCAAAAAAAAATTGAATGATGGGCTATTGGCGTTTTTTATTCGATAAAGATGCATGGAAATGCATCAGGAAACATCAGAAGCATTAAACATATGCGAATCAATCGTTTTAAGACATTTATAATGAGGTAAGACCAAAGAAATTGTGTGCCACACCAGATGAATCCAAAACTAGTTGTAAGACGTTTTTCACATTTTGGCACAATGTTCCAAAAATAGGAAAGAAAGGAATTTTTGTATCGTATTGTAACTGGAAGTGAAGAGGGCATCTGCTACGATAACCCCAGGCATAAAAATAAGGGTTCACTCCCACACAATGATCAAAATCGACAGCATAGCAGGATTTTGATGATTTCTCGGTAATGCTATTTATTTGTTGGGGTTAAAGTGGTGTGGTGTATAATGAGCTGCTGAAACCGGGTGAAACTGTCACGGGGGATCGGTATCAACTACAACCAATACGTTTGAGCAGAGTACTGAGAGAAAAATTGAAAAAAACTGCGACAAGAAATAGTCGAAGGATTTATCAAAATTTGACATATTTCAAACATTGTCAAACAAAAGATAGAGGCGTTCGGTTGGGAACGGCTTGATCACCCCCCGTACTCTCCAGACCTTGCTCCTTCTGATTATCACTTGTTTCGATCGATGCAAATGGGCTTGTCCGAGATATCGTTTCAAAATCCTGAAGGAGTGCGAAAATGGAACGCGGAATCGACAAGCTACCAAGAAGATGGGCGGAAGTCATAGCTAACGATGGGCAATACATTGGTTAATGTACTCATTCTTATTGTTATTAAATAAAGTTTGTTTTTCACCAAAAAAATCCGGAAATTAATGCATACACCCAATAAAACAAAAAAAAAATTCACATTGAAAGCCTTTTCATTTACAATAAGACCGTTTTAAGACTTTCAGGCATATTGAGAGCTATTTAAGTCAATTTGTGCGACTTGGGCACCTATAATACTGAATATTCCACACCGGTATCAAATCTACTTTACACGTGGATTGAACTATAGGTGTCCGCGAATGGTTTCAATCTTTGTACGATGCATTGCGTCATTCGATAGCTGTACAGATACAAATGCACTTACCCCGGGAATACATATTTTAATTAAAATTATAATTAAAATTAAACACATTTTTGTTTTCACACACTGAAGATAGACGCAATATTAAGTAACCAGGCTGTGTGATTCAGCCTATGTATTGTTTCTCACTGAATCGTCGTTGGTCTGTGATTGTGCTGTGTATCAGAGCGTGCTTGTCAAAAATTTGTCAACAAAGGAGGATTAATTTTGAAATAATTTATACCTATCGGATTACTTTTTAATCCTTTTGGATTAATCGTAGGACGTGAAACTTTGCACAGGTTATTTTTTTCACCAAAAATGAATACTGTGAAGCATAGATGATGACGTAAAAATTTTAAGGGGGGGGGGGGATTGTGATGGCAAAATTCTGTAGGGGGTTCCTGAAAAAATCCATGGGGGTCCCTGACGATCTCAACAATTTGTACGAAATGAGGATAAAATCGTTTTTTTTTTTGGAAGTCACTTTTTTGGCGAAAATCCCTAGCAAATCGAAAGAATTTTCCCACTTCAAATTGCCTTGCAAATCCAAAAATGACACAAAAATCGTTTTTTTGGAAGTCACTTTTTCAGGTAAAAACTCTTAGCAAATCGAAAGGATTTCTCGGCCAAAAAAAGTGAAGAGCACAAAAAAAGGTCCTCATTTCCAAAATTGTTGAGGGTTCCTAAAAATATTTTAGGGGGGGTCATCCGACCCCTAGGAACCCTCGTCATCACCTATGACTGTGAAGGTTTGGATTTTTTGGCCTCGAACTTTACGAAAGGCTTGAAAAATCGAAAAAATATAATTAATAAATTTATTACCACCGTGCGGAAAAGTTCGTCTTACTACTGTAGAACGCTTTATAAATTGTGGTGAATTTCATTTTCCATTATCCGTATTCTCATTGAAATGTAACATTATCACTTTCTAGGTGTCATAGAAGCAGTCAAATATCTAATAGAGCATGAAGCGAATGTGAATGCTGAATTAATAGGCAAATGGACACCACTTCATGTGGCTGCTTGGAATGGTAATTGTTCATTTTTCCAAATTAAGAATAAATATTTTAAATG
>NW_022200046.1:6106-21395 GCF_009176525.2 Contarinia nasturtii | reverse complement strand
GGTAATTGTTCATTTTTCCAAATTAAGAATAAATATTTTAAATGAAGTTTATTTCCATTACTTTTCGTGATTTTTAGGTCATAAAGATACAGTCAAATATCTGGCTCAACATGAAGCGAATATAAATGCTCGAAATGAGAGAAATCAAACTCCGCTAGAGCTAGCAACAGGTAAATTTGCCAGACAATTTTAAATAAAAAAAAACGCCACGTGAAAAGGCTTTAGAAGAGAATAATTTGACTAGACACTTCGAAATAAAAAAAACGTTAAGTTTAATCACAAACCATTTTAGGTTACAAGGAAATAGCCAAATTTCTATTGGAATATGAGAACATTTCAAAAGCCAAATATGGTAACTATTGTTATTTTAAATTAATCCAAAAGAAAGTCAAAAAGAAAACTTGGCAACTGCATATTTCTTAGAAGGAAAAAAGAAATAAAAACAGAGAATATATTTGGATATTGTCACCCAGATATTTCCGCTAATCTGGCTGACGTCAGGCACTGAAATGGAGTGAAAACAATACAAGTGACTTTAATATTGTTTGTAACAGTGGAAGTGTTTTTAAAACTATAACAATCACTTCTATTGCTGACGCTTCATTTCAGCGCCTGACGTCAGTAATTGTAATTTCATTTGATTTTTGTTTCGAAATTAGCATGCAGTCAATTTCCCACAGTTCAACGTGTAACATCATATCTTACACAAGGCGATTTGGCAGAAGAGGGTGAATTCCCCTGGATGGTGAGATTGATTTTTCATTTTTTTATTTATTTTCGAAAAATTGAACGCATTTTACTTTTATGAAAAGGCTGCTTTAGTTTACGTCGCTGGTTTGAAAATTAGTTTCAGATGCGGCGGTACCATAATATCGGAGCGCTATATAATGACGGCTGCACATTGCACAAGCGCATATCCACCGGTATTAGTGCGATTGGGAAAAGTGAGTGATATTCATATACACAGTCCATTTGAAGTGCTTTGTTTGAAATATTTTTTTAACCATTTTCAAAATAGGTAAATCGAGCCGATGAATCTGCATCAAATTACCAAATAGAATATTATATAAAAGTAAGTAATACACATTCAAAATTTATTGTATAACATTACTCTTTCTTAACGTTGCTATTTTCTTTTTTCAGAATATCATACGACATCCAAATTATTCGATGAGAACGTATAAGAACGATATTGCATTGCTTCAACTCAGAAATAGAATTTTATTCAACGACAACATTAGACCGGCATGCTTGTACACAGATATGGGTGATATCGATAATCGTACAAAACTAATTGTGACCGGCTGGGGCAACACTATTCCTGGAGGTTGAACTCATTCAGTATAAAATACTTTATTTTTCTGCACATTACATTAATCCACCTTATTCGGTCTCTATATTTTTAACTTTAGATCGTGACTCTCAATCAGATTTGTTACTTAAGATTGCGATTAATACAATGCCATTAAGTGAATGCAACGCAACCTATTTGAATCATTTTGCACTGAAGAATCAAACGGCTTTTCGGGATGGCCTTGATGACGGTCAGTACTGCGCACATGATCCAGATGGACAAGACCCTTTTATAAGGGATGCTTGCCAAGGAGATAGTGGAGGTCCACTTACACATATCCCCAACAATGATCCGAATGAAGCCACAATAGTTGGTATCGTTAGTTTTGGCTATAGTTGTGCTTTGGAATTGCCCGGCATTTACACGCGCGTTGCTCATTATATACCTTGGATTGTATCCGTCGTCTGGCCATAAAATTAACATTTTTTAAGCAAATTTTATCACACTTATTTAATAATAACTAAGATAATAACTTTCTGAAAAATATTCAAACAGATAAAAACGATGCGTTGTGCAAATTGCATTGTTCTACATATGTAATATTCGCAATTTTTTGTAAATTCAATCAATACGATACTCTTTTCATAGAAATAAACACAGAAGAATTACGGCTTGTAGTACGAAAAAGTTCATCTTATAGTAATGTTCTTATTTTTAATATACATTTTCAAGATCTTTAGCAGTGGATACATTGGACAAATTCTACGTCTAAATAAAGGCTTCGTATAATCTTATTTAAAATGTGTTTAATGCAAACAGTAAAAGATACTTTTAATTTTCAAACTTTTGTGAATAAAATTCAAGTTCGAAAAGTGTCAAATGAGAGATGTAATTCATGTCTCTGTACAGTAGAGTGGTTCGATTTTGACATTTTTTCAAGAATCAAAAATCGTACCCCTAAAACCTCTGTAGGAAGGTCATAGAAACATGACTATAACAACGAATTCGAAAAAAATGATTTTTGGTGATGCGCGGTTCCAGGTGGTTTTCTTAAAAAAATCAAATTTTGATGAATTTTGAGCACTTTAAAAATTCAATAAAAAATGGTCCACCGGGGTTTTTTTGGCACGAGAAAGCCGAATCTGGCGTTAATTTTGCAATACAAATAATTTTCGACACTTTTTTCATGAAAAAATCACTTTGCACGGAATGTTTTTTCTGCAAAAAATAATATACCGAAAGTTTGATTAAATTTCAATACAAATTAAGTGTATCTCACATTAAACATTTTCGAAAATAAGAATTTGTATTGAAATTTGATCAAACTTTCGGTATATTTTTTTTTGCAGAAAAAACATTCTGTGCAAAGTTTCATAACATTACAACATCAAACAGGCAATAACATCAAACTTCAATACAAAATTCCACATTTTTTGTGATTTTTTCATGAAAAAAGTGTCGAAAATTATTTGTATTGCAAAATTAACGCCAGATTCGGCTTTCTCTTGCCAAAAAACCCCCGGTGGACCATTTTTTATTGAATTTTTAAAGTGCTCAAAATTCATCAAAATTTGATTTTTTTTAAAAAACCACCTGGAACCGCGCATCACCAAAAATCATTTTTTTTCGAATTCGTTGTTATAGTCATGTTTCTATGACCTTCCTACAGAGGTTATAGGGGTACGATTTTCGATTCTTGAAAAAATGTCAAAATCGAACCACTGTACAGCATGTTCAAGCTGAAGGTTCTTTATTATTTAAGTGGTTTAGTGCAAATATATTCAATATGTGTACATACCAGTGCGATGCCTAGCCATCGGTTGCTTGTGTTTTGCATAATAACAGCAATGTTGTTAGCTTCCATTCGCTTAAGCAGCATTTCCATGAATCTGGACTCTTGATTGTACGCTCTAATAGTTGCAACACCTTGTATCGTCTCCGAAAAATGCGTTAAAATTGGTGAGCTTGTAATACTTTCCAAGCGCTGCAACTCTCTATCGATTGCATCACAAAACAATGAACAAAAAAAAGCAGCTTTAAAGTAAAAGAACTTGAAACATCAAAAGATGTAAAATTGGCGATGTAAAGTATTTGTTCCTACATGAAAATCAATCAATTGTTAATTCAAGCTGTTTTAAAAGCACTTGCTAACAAAAGTAATATAAAACCTTTTTCCTCTTCAGTAAATTTCCACCAATACGTTGTTTTTTTTTGTATTAATTTAAAAAATCAAGCATATATATGTACCAGAATCAATTGGTTTTAATTTCGCAATCTCAAGTACATACTTGGAAAAATTAATTGAATTTGTAAAATGCAAAGTAAACGATTATTATTATTTTCTTCTAAATTGATTGATGGTGCATTCAACGAAGAAATTGAGGTCAATGATGGAATTTAAATTAGAAAAAAAAAATTGTTTGTGAAATGGCTCCATTGTGATCAAGAGACTCGCCAAGAGATGAAAGTGATCAAAAAGAGATTACCTCGATGAGTAACGGTAGAATTTTTGTACAACATAATAGGCACCGCAAATGGGTAACGTCAATAAAATAAACCATGGCGTAACGACAGCATTCAATAAAATCGAGCACAGACACAACAGCACAAATTGTAATAGTCGTTGACTTGTTGCGGCGATTTTCTGTCAAAAAATGCATGCGAAAAAAAAATGGGGAGAGAAGAACACAAAACCGGGACATAAGTCAATAAAGTGGAAAAAAGTGGCGGTCTTACACTGCGGCATTTCGTAATAAATTTACTTTATCAATAACAGCCATGTCTGAACTGAAACGATTCATCATCCGGCCAAATGGCATTGTTTGAAAAAAATATATTGATTTTTTTACAATTGACTGCAATAATTGTTCGTGAAGTGAACGTCGTGCTTTTGCACCAGCATATTGTGCGAAGGGCACTGAGATCATCGAAAAACCTACGCATATTGCCGATAACAAACCGTAAACGCCAAAATAATATGAAATCTGTGAAAATAAAAGAGAAACATAAAATGAGAAGATGAAAAAAATGAATGAACACATATATACTGAAACAAGTTAATTTATAGATTTCGATAGAAAAGCCAGTTACAATCAAAATATTAGTTCAATCGAATAGCCCTCCAAACCAATGCCATGATTGGACAGTGTCTGTATATATGAAGCGTGTTGGTTGGCAAACAAGTACATAAAATCGATTTCCGGAATGAGGGAAATTAAACAAACACAATTTGTCACGGTGCTCGAACAGAAAAGAGGAAGAGTAGCGACAAAAAGGATGGAGAGAGACGGGAGGGAAATATAGATGGAGACAGTGAAATAACGCAATTGTTCGCACGCCGCGATCACAACAGAAAAATCTATACATATATTGTAAAATGTTTGAGTTTGTATGTGTATACGTACATCAGTGAAGCGATTTGTCTGCTCAACATCGGTCCAATCCCTTAGCCAAATATCTAGATAAATTTTCGTTGCTTGCCATCCCATTGCGCTTGCACAAAAAACACCAATCGTCCATAAACCGCAAGACTTTAAATACAATAAATAAATTTTCGCTGGAATTTTGCCATATTTTCTCTCTTCATCGTATATTAACCGATTGGATATTTCCTGATTATTTTCCTCATTGTTGTAATCTGTAATGTACAAAAACAATAAATTTATCCACCGAAAATCCATTGTTTGTAATAAAATGTGCTGAATGTGTTTCTTTCTCTCTCTCTCCGTGCATCTCTTCCATGGCATCTCCTAGTTTACGGCCTGAATGACCATAAATGTATAATATCATTCGATTGTTGGCGAGTTGTTTGTCGCATTCAAAATTCGGTTCACACAATGAAACCCAAAATGCATAGCATATTTGCGTAACACCGGCTTTAAGAGATGGACCCGTTGGGCATCACCTTCAACCATGAGAACCATCGAAATGAAAAAAAAATACAAAACACTTTCAGCCCTAAACAATGTATAAATAATTTTTTTTTGCTCTTGGTGAAATCTGTTTAGTTTGAATTTCATTGCACGAATATTTTATACGCTTTGTATAAATGCCGTCCGAAAAGAAAAAAAATCGGACCCCATTTACATAAATCCCAATGTGACTGCTGTGTATGTGTGAATTCACTGGATATTTGCATATGCCTTGTGCGGATGTATGTTGAATGTGGGGCGCGCGATTTTAACATAAGCTCTTTCGATAGGACATTAAAACAAGTGCTGAATATATACTTTCTCTTTTTCTATCCACACACCGCGCCCACGTACACTTATCAACCAAAAGCTTAAAATAACAGTTTTTTTTTAAACCGAACACACATTAAATGAGAGAGAAAGTAAAAACTTACAAGAGGGATAACAATGCGATCATCGTACGCGTTTACACATTGACGATGGCACCGGAAGAAGCGCACTCAAATCTCTCTTCCTTTTTATTCGCCATTTTAAATTCCTCGTTAATTATTCATAAATTTACCTGAACATATTTCATCGTCTTCCGTTTCTTCGCTGTGCTTAGATATAGTTGACATAATCCGTTTAACAGGTCTGCTATTATCCATGGTCATTGTTGGACTTCTGTAATTGTCTCCCACAAAAAAAAAATGAAACCAAATTGAGAAAAAAAAATGGCAGCGATATAGAACATTTTTTTTGTTTTCCTGTGCTTGATTTTGCTATAGGTATCTTATGCGTTGTGCATTTTGCTAAAAACGATTGCATTTTTAATGAAACTTAAATTTGAGAAACTGTGCTAAATAAACCACACAAAGCTCAAACAGTGAGCACTCCGGTTGAAAAAATGTGGATTTTCTCGAAAGGTAGTGAAAAAAAAAAACCTGTTTTTGATCTGATTTTTAATGAAATATAAAAAGTGCTGACACTCACTTTCATTTTGTCATCGTTTGTAATATTTTGCAGATAGTGCAAGCGTCAATAAAATTTTGCATTTAAATATTATGAATGGAAAATAGAATTCATTTCCTTCATCTTCAGCACACAGAAAATGCTTACCGTATGGAATTTGCTGCACTTAATGGTTTTGCAAGAGATGAATTTTTCCGGCTAAGATTATTTTTCCGTTTGAATGACATGCGACTCAAAAATTGTCGAAAATCAAAATTACGCATCGCCTCGATGGTTGATGGCCTGATGAAAAAAAGGATCCAAAAAATAGTCAATTCAATAGATGGCAGAGCAAAGTGATGCGCCATTATGAAGCATATGTCAAGAGATTTATAATTGGTGGTGCATGTAAAAAAAAGCCAGTGAATTTGTTTGAAGACACTTGTTTTTGTTTGAAAAATGGTTCTGTGGCACGAGACATAAAAATCGATTGCATTCGTCATACCGATGGTTGTTGATGGGATGTTGCATCGTTGATGGAGATGAAATATTTCGTGTTACTGGCATGCGATCCATTCTGTGTTCGCGTACGTTTAACGAATTGGTACGCAATGGTGATTTTTTACGCGACGAAATTCGCGCAAAGAGTGATTGATTCGGATGCCGTCTGGATGGTCGTCGTCGAATTTCAATCTCATCGATATTACATTCGTCCAATGGAAAGGGAATATCGTATGTTAAATGCCTGGATCCATATAAACTTGGCTTTCGTTTGCTTCCAGTCGGTTGAGTCTATGAGGGAATGGGGTGGAAGAGTGGATGAAGTTCATATTTTATAAATGAAAATCGATTTCCAAATAGAATGAAACTTAAAATGGATTCGTTTCGCACCTCGTTTTCATCGTTGGTTGTATGTCGTTGTAATCCGATTTTTGAGATATTCTTAAAAAGTTTCCATCGTTCACGCGCTGTCCTTGTGCTATTGGCCAAACAACAACAAAAAAAAAACATTCTCATGAATTAATTCAAAATGCTGGCAAAGAGCAACTCTCAACAACACTGCACTGAATTCAGATTTGTGTTATGATTTCATCCCATCCCGAATAATAATACGAAAATATAAACCATCATAACAAAATCGAAAATGGTATACCAAACGTTTTCATCTTTTGCATTTTCCTTGGCTATTATCGTGTTCCACTCTTGAATCAGTTCGTAATCCTTGCTTTCAATGACTCGATAAGTTCCTTTTGCTCGTATACTGTTATTTTCCATCGAAATAATCTGGATTTTACGGCAGTGTGGTTGATTGTGAGTATGTATGACAGTTTGGACGATGTTGAATGTATGTAAATCGTCATCGTTAGCAATGTTATTGTTATCATTGTTGTTGTTGTTTCCCAGATATTATTCAAAATGTGATGAATCCAAGTCAATTGCATTTCATTTTTTTTTTTTTTTTTCAAAAAAAAAAAATAAGCCGCGATGTATATAAAAAGGCGAATTGAAAAGAAAGAGATTAGAAATTGGAGAAATCGAGAAAAAAAGTAAAGAAATCAACATTCTGTTCAATAACTGTCTCCATCTCTCTCGATCTCAATATGCTTGGGTCTTTGTACGTGTGTGTGTGTGTTAGCATATTTAAAAAAGAGAGACAGACAGGGCAAAACACATTCAGGCTTGTGAGAAATCGTTTACTAATAAAATATTTACATAATCGCTGTGGTGAACTAGATTCGTTTTTTGTGTGACAAGGATAACGGTGCGTTGATGCTTTAAAAGCATATTCTTTATACTGTTATCGAATATCCATGATGATAATTCATTATCCAATGATGAGAGCGGATCATCCTTTAATGCCCATGTTTTTTATTTTGCAAGTAAGTTACAACAAAGATGAGAGGCAAAAAAAATGTATTTTTTTCCGTTGAAATTGTGTTCCGATATTATCATCGTCAGACAGGCGGAAAGTCAATCGTATAAAAAAGAGATGCAAAAAAAAAGAAGAAAAGCTCCAATTATTCGAATGTGTTGGTTGTGGATTTTGATGTGCACATCTTTTACCATAATGACAACATTTGACGATGAATACAGTGCACGAGCGATGGCAATGCGGCTCTTTTGTCCGCCTGATAAATTTATGCTATTTGTGCCGATTTCGGTCAAATCTCCTTCCGGCAAACAACGAAGATCTTCCTTTAAGGCACATGACATCAGAACCTTTTCGTAACGACGTGGCCGATACGTTTCACCAAATAAAATGTTCTCTCGTATCGTTGTTTTCATCAGCCATGGCGTTTGACCGACATAAGCAATTGTCGCATATCTGTTTTTGTGTGAAATAAAATGATATTAATAAAATAGTAGAATTTTTTTTGCTTATCATTTTGAGTTAGGAGAAAAAATACCATTCAATGAATATATTAATGATAAATTTATTAGGTTAAATGTCATAACTCCGAATCGCTTTACCACCATCGTTATTCATCGAATGTAGATATATATATTCATAGCTGAATTCAATCAGACAGTTTACAATTCCAATAGTAGATTACTTACTTATTCCAAATCAGCTCTCCAGATACTAAACGCATTTCCTTCAATATTGCCGCCAGCAATGAAGTTTTGCCACTTCCACTCTTTCCAACAATCACAGTCAATTTTCCTACATTTTGTGCACAATGTCGACAGAAGACGGAATAAGATAAATAAGAAAAGACAGAGTGAGATAGTGAATCAAGGACCAAGAATCAAAGCAAATATATAGAGTGATTAAATTTTACGCTCCAAGTCTTCAATACACTCTTGTCTTCAAGTTCAATTGCATTGCAATTTTGACTAATGATGTTTCCACATCTAGGGCTACTTTTAATTGCGTTTTCAAAATTACATGAACATTTCGATTTCATTTGGAGATGATGAAATTGTGAATTATATTGCAATTGTCATGCTGTGAGAATAAGCCCGAAGCTCTCGATAACTTTTGATAAATCGTTATGAGAAGTTTAATAGTCTATGTATATTGTATATGTATACATTGTAAATTCAGAGAAATTGTTATTGAGCCATTGTGGATTCGATTCAAATTTTGCGATTCAATTATATTGCTAAGTTTTCCATGTTTGATTAAATCGAAAGATTCTAGATTGATTTATTGTATTTTCTCTATCTTTTTTTATGTTCTCTCTATCTATCGTGTATGTGTCTATGCTTTGTGAGTACAAAATATGGCATAAAATGAAGTGAAATTACCTCTTGGTATCTCAAGTCGATCGATGCGCAATGGTGATTTAAGTTGTTCAATGCTGCTGTTGCTGTCCCGTTGTTGTTCCTCTTGTTGTGGCCGTTGCCATGAAAACACTGCATTTCGTATGCTGATTACCAATTCATTTGGTATTTGCATTTGAATTTCGGAAATTGTCAATGATTTTTGACGTGAACGATTTCGATCGATTTTCATGCTCTCACTGATTTTATTGTTTTTCTTCAATTTTATGCTGGCATTAAATGTACGATGTACACCATTTCGTTGCATTGATTTTATCGCCTGTTGCTCATCACAACATTGATTTTCATAAATATCTTGTAAATAGAAGTCATTATTGCTGAATGGAAATTCATTGTTTGGCATGACACTCGAGGTGGTTGCAATGTTTGTCGAATTTAAATGCATTTTATTCGAATGGGATTTCTTCGATGATAACAAAAGCGCTTCATTTGTTTGCAAACCTTGGATGTTATCATCATTGTTTGAATCATCATTCGATTGTCCATCAATGGTTTGGCCTTCATTTTCATCGATTTCGAACACATCAAGCGATGCATCACTTCGACTCATCACATGCGCCATATTCCGTATACCTTCAAATTCCTTTTGCACTTCGGCCTCATGATGCAAAAATCGTTCAATTCGACGTGTACTTACAATGGCCGATATTATCATCGGAATTGTTATCGGGAATATAAAAAGCGGCACTGTCAATTGATTGAATAGTGCAAGAGCAGCAAAAACTCGTCCCGTTGTAAATTTGTCGGTCATGTCATTATGTTCAATCGATAAGAAGACAGCAAATGTCACAAATGTTATGATTATTGACGACAGATGGGTTAGAAATGCTGGAATTAGAATGCAACTTTGTATTGTGCTTGATTGACACCAGAAAAAGGGAGAAAATTGTATGTCACTCACTCATTAATGTCCAATAAATTGAGTCCTTGTCCAAGCATTTCAATTCATTTTCTCGACTTTTTTCAATTTTCTCCGTGAATACCGTTTCCCATGCATTTAGCTTGATAATTTTAATGCCCATCAACAATTCACTGATTCGACCCAAACGCTCGTCGGTATTTGACTAAACGTCGAAATTATAACGAATTTTAAATGCTTTTTGCTTCATTTCTTAATTTAAGTAATGAATTAATGGCATCGGATCATTTTCTTATCACCAATTCTGCCATTGTCATGCATTCATAATCAATTTCATTGAATGTGGTCCAAGTGTGCAACAAATATTGAAATTAATCGCAATAGTTTGTTTTAATAATTGACGGAGTATACTTTGTTCAACTTTTGTTTGTTCATTCAAAATAGTTGCCCAAAAACGTGACTCATTTTATAAACTAGAATTGCCATTTTCACGACAAAAAAAGTACACATAATAATCTCTGGAAAACTCTGTTCAGCTCAATGAGCGTTGAGAGATAACGAATAAATGTGTGATGTGTGCACATGCTTGAACTGTTTTCACATGAACTCAATTACAAAAGCATCACATTCCACCGAGAGAAAAAAACCGACGAAAAATCGGGTTAAAAGTGCAAGAGCACAAAATATTGACAGTAAAAATGAAAAATCCAAAGAATGCGGGAGAAAAAATACATATACTACATGAAATGGAACCTAAATGAAAGAAAAATTGAGAGCGAGAGAGAGAGAGGAAGACACAGATAAGCTCCAAACTCATGTCATGAAATATATCGCATTATATGAGTCAAAAACATTATGATAATGATAAAAAATAATGAGATAAGTCACTTTGACATAGTGAACATTGAAATCTGTACATTTTCATCTCCTTTTCTCACTCCCTCTCCCTCTCTAGCCTTTATTGAGTAGCATCATTCCTCTCTAGACATCGCTTTTTTGGCAATGTTGATGAATTTTCACTGCCAAACTAATGCAATGTACGAATTAATGTTAAGTAAAATATGCCATTAGAATGCATCTACATGAGAGCACTACCTCGTACTCTCCAAAATAACTTACCGCCGTTAGTTTTGCATTGTTCGACATCTTTTTGCCAATGAAAAACTGTAATGGAATCATTGTCACAATGCATACAGTTGAACCGATTATGGCGCTGATCCCAAGCATCTGATACAATAGATACATACAGAAAGCAATCTGTGCAATAATAATTAAATGAAATTAATATTGGTCCATTATAATTTCAGTGACGCAGGAGAGTGTTTTGTGTGTGCGTTTTTATTGTTGTTTGGTTGCCTAGAATCGAAGTGATTGAATTTTGGGGTTGAAAATTCATTTGCACTTTTTCTAACTACTCTTATCTACTCAGGTGCAATGAAATCCATAAAGCTCAGCTCTTTTTTATGTGAAGACGATGACCACGATACACAATGAAAATCTACAATGAACGAAAATACCACTTAAACTAATGGTCACTTTGAATTTTTGCTTTTTCAACCGCATAGTCAATGTGCAATCAAAGGAGTCTGAACTTTGTGCATGTGTGTGTGTCATCTGATCAAAGAGAATAATATCCAAGTGAATACACGAAAGAAACAAATCTCGGCTAAACTCAATGGAGGCAACACGCACCAATATACTCACCCACGCTCACTATCTCACACGAATGACATTCATGGTATCAATATCAATTGAATACACGAGAAAAAAAGAGAGAGAAAAACAAACCTTCAATGGGATCGCCCAAAAATAATGGGCGATATAAAAAAATGACATTACATTAATTGCGTCTTCAGACATTAAGTTTGTTATTGTTCCCGTATCAATGATCGTTGTTTGTTCGTGCAACCGTTGTTGAGCCGATTTGTTGTCGATGTCCATTGAATCGGTTTTTGTTTTGTCGTCCATTGCTCGTGTTGCTGCTTCAGTGTCTGTTGTGTTGTTGTCGTTGTCATGGCCGTTGTCCGGCGTTGTTGTTTCATTGTTTGGTACATCTGTAGAAATGGAAGCATTGCTATTTTCTCTGTCATTTGAACAGTGTTGGTTTGCAATGCTTTCATTACAATCAAATGAATTTGGTGCGGTAAAACAACTCGAACTAATCAACAATGTTTTGCGATAGACCAAACTCTGTAAACTAGTGCGTATCCGTATTCCAATCATGTTCACAATGTGCGTTGATGCTTGTGAAAAAGTGCCCTGTGCCAATGTTGCCAATAACACCAATAAAGCCATTATCCAACCATTTTCCATCAATTCCGACCAAGTTGGATAGTAAATTTCCGTATTTTCATTTATCAATTGCGCAGCTGACATCCAATATCCCAACGGTGACCACGACGACGACGATGACAGTGCTGAAGCTGATAATGGCACATCGTAATTACTGTTTGACCTGGTTTTTATCGCATCGTTCACCGCTTGGGCTGCTGCCATTGCCGTCGTACTCATCATATCAGAATGCGTAATTGATGCCATAGCATCCGTACCATTGATTGCATTAGATAATTTTATATTTTTCAATGGTGACGATGCGCTTGTAGCTGCCATCGTCGACGACGATGCTTCGTTCAAATTTTGTTGAATATATTCAACAATTTGGGAAATTGAAATTGGACCAATCAACGCGCAACAATCGCCCAACAATTTTAATATCCCACCGTAGATGAACATTTTCCAATATGTTCTCATGTAGCACAGCCAGAGAGATGGGGTCTTCGACTGAAAAAAAAAAAAGAAATACACATAGAATTTGCAATCATATAATAAATGTCAAGTGATAAAAAATATACTAGTTGTTACGATGAATGCGCACCACGGAGAACATTACACTTCACATGTAATATATGGAAATGAATGCACCGAATGACATTTATAGAAAAAGAGCGGGCGAGAGTTATGAATTAAATGCAAACAATTATATTAATGGATTCACGTCAATTATTCATGCGTTCTTGCTTCGTACTACAGTTTTTCGGTCATCTTTTTTGCGTACGTTGTTTTGTTGGAATGTTCTATCCATCACATGTTCCATAAACAAAATTACTTTGGGCCATTTATTTGAGTCTTTTCAACATTTATTTCACCATTAACATCAACCAGTCAAATAACATTGCATACCTTACTGTGTTTTTTTTCCACTGATATTCAAATATGAAATTGAAGTTATTGCTCGAGAGCGTGGGAAAATATTTGCAGGTGTATGTAAAAACATATTTCATTCACACAAAAACACTCATATGATTCAAAACCATTAAGCTATCGCCGATTACATCAAATAATTGTGGACGCTTGGTTCTACTCATTGGTATGCAATCAATTTTACTAACAATTTATCGTTCAATACTGTTCGAAATCGAAAATATGAACAAAACCGGTTGGTGAGTCAAGGAATCATATAATTTATTTATTTGGAATTTTTCATTAGTTTGATTCACTTATGAACGCTTATGAACTAATTTTACATTAAATTTAAGTCATTTTCGTTTGATTTTGTTAAAATTATTCACTAAATTTACATGCAATTCAATACATGTTTAAGCATCAAGTCATTTATTTGGCATTTTTCATTGCAAGTGTTTCTTTGTGTGTATTAATAACAATATGACCACTTATTATCAAACATAACAAAATTTCGAGATCAATTTCTTCATCGTTGCAAGAACGATACATCGTTTTAATCTTATTCAAATTTTCTCCGTTTTTCCCAAAGCCAGAAATGACACGAACTATTTTATTTCGTTTATTTTTCCGATTAAGTGCATCCAATCGATTTTGTTCTTTGTTTGACACAAAATATTTCAACTTCAACCCCAAAAAAGACGCAGATTTCGATTCATGCGTCTTTTTTGGGGTTGAAGTTGGAACATTTTGAGAATTCGATGCATCACACTCATCCAATGCCAATCCAACTGCTTCGTATATTTGTTGCAATGGAAGTTCAATTTTATCTTCATTTGTTGGTTCATTTCATTTCATCCGAACTGATTTAATGGAAACCGAATTTTAAAATCGCTCCGAACACTTTTGCATTTAATGAACACATTTTATCCGAACTGATTTAATCGCGCCGAACACTTTCGTATTTAATGAACACACGAAATCCTAACTGATTTAATGGAAACCGAATTTAAAAATCCGTAAATCCAAAAATTGAATGTGAATTCCTGCAAAAAAAAAATATGTTACAATGTGTATAAACTTAACCACACTTTGGCACAAAACACGTGCATGCAAACAATGTGTATTGAATTCATTTACGTTGAACGCGTTCATTTACAATACACATAAAGCATTGAGAGCGCTGTGTGTATGAAGAGTTAAACTACTGTACAATTCACACAGATAGTTTATCTCTTCTCACTTACAGCGCTCTCAATGCTTTATGTGTATTGTAAATGAACGCGTTCAACGTAAATGAATTCAATACACATAAAGCATTGAGAGCGCTGTGAGTGAGAAGAGAGGAAATATACATTCATTTGTTGTTTTCTTCTTCCACACTTCAATAAACACTCGAAAAAACATCTTTTTTTAAAATAATTTTCTCTCTATTTTTCCAATTTTTTATTTGAAAATAAAATAAAAGAGAACCCGACGAAGCTATTCATCCACATTTAAAAAAAAAAAAATGTAGAAAAATATCATTCCGTTTTCGAGTTTTATGCTAACACACAAAACCCAACTTATTTTTATATATAGAGATAGAATAGATAGAGATAGAAGAGAAGAAGAAGATTTCTATATATTTACTATTATTATTATTATTAATCCCTGTATTTTTGCTGCGGCCCTAGCGGGGTAAACCTTTAATATTAATTAAAATACATGAGTAAAAATGAAAATCCACGACCTATAAAATCCACGACCTATAAAATTCACGACTCGGAAAAATTCACGACTCGGAAAAATTCACGACCTATAAAATTCACGACCTATTGCAAAAAA
>NW_022200046.1:0-5706 GCF_009176525.2 Contarinia nasturtii | reverse complement strand
CTTTTTAAACATTGCAATAATATATACTTTTTAACAAAAAGTTTATAATCAATTGGAATGTTTCCATCTCTGCCGCCGCCACCGCCATTCAGCAGTAATGGCATTATAATATTGTGCGTCGCAATTTTGTAGAGATTTTTGATAGATTCTTTATATATATTATTATAATTTTACAAAATCCAAAAATGTAATAATTATATACTGGAAATTCTTTGATTTTTAAGTGTGGTGTTTTTTATTTTTTTTTTTTTTTGTATTCTTTTCTTTTGTGAGAAGAACATGAAAAAAAAGTGGTGCATGCATGCACTACTCTTCGTTCCAATGCTGTACAGCGCGTCAACCATCTAATTGTCAAAATGTTCAATAATAGAGAGAGAGATGATTGATGATTGATGATGATGGGGTGGTGATGTGATTGTTGATGTGCGCGCGCGCACGCAAGCATTTCGTAATTTCTCAACTATCGAAATTCTTAAGTACTATATGAAATCGAAATCGATCGATTGGCGGCGGCGGCGGCGGCCATCTGGTGGATAATTTTCTTTCTTTCCTTCAAATGAATATGCAAATATGTGATGAGCAGTAGTAGTAGTAGAAGTAGTAGTAGTATAGATAGAAAAAAAAGAGAATGAGAGATGTTAAAAAAAAAAAAATCACGCCACATTTATTTGGACCAATAGACGATCGCCACACGAACAACACTGATGATTCTCGCCGCCGGCCATGGGCATCATCATTTCATTTCAGAGATTTCAATTTTAGTTCTAAATCAGAAGAGCAACAGACAAGACAAGCACATAATTTTATTTGTGCGCTATATATATATATATAGTTATAGATTTTAAAAAGTTAAAAATTAAAAAAACAAAAAACAAAATATATCCATCAATTAAATTCATCAATTTCGAAAATTTTCAGTTGTTTATATGTTTCGCGAAATTATCGCATTCCAAAACGAATTTTGGTGTTGAGCGAGAGAAGTAGTAGAGGTAAGCCGCAAAGAAATCAATACTGTATACTTACTGTGTACAGTATAAATTATAAAATATAATATCAAATGTTGGTTTGCTCATTTTTTTAATAAGATTTTTAAAATGAGTTTTTCAAAGAATAGAAAAGAAAAAGAGAGCACAAATATACCTAATATACCTAATATAAGCGGCGGTAGAGGTTGTTAGGAAAACCACGCGCACGATAGATATATAACGGGAAGCACGCGCGGTCCGTTTGAATTTGTCTTTTTCTCGTCGCGTGTTCTTTTTGTATATTTTATTTATTATTATGATTATGATTCACTGAAAAAAGCTAAAAAAAATTATGATTTTCATATAAATGCGATAAAACTACATACTATTTTTAATTTTTAATTTTTACAAAAGTAAAATTTACCGTTTCTCATATTATATAATAAATATAGTATAGATTTGCTTAATCAAGTATTGCACAAGAATATGTATTAGATACAAAATAAAATATTGAATTTGACGTCTGGTGTACTATTATGTTATATTTTTCAGTGATGAAAATGAACAAAAAACGTCATCAACCTACGACAAAGGGACGTAGCATCAAATATTATTTTTCCAAAAAAATAAATGATGATCAACATCATGATGATGATGCTGATGATGATGATGAGGATGATGGCGGCGGCGGCGGCCAAAGATGGCCAAAGAAACGGCAAAAACGATATCTGGCCGCTGATGATCAACGTGACGATGATAGCGGCAACGGCATTATCATCGCCGCAAAAAGACTAAAAAATGTTCACGCTACATGTTACATGAATGCCGTGTTACAGGCCCTATTCCATATTCGACCATTCACCGAAGCATTAAAATTGCAATGTGGTTAGTATGTTCTCTCTCTCTTTCTTTCTCTCTCCCTCTCTAAATAAATAAATAAAAATGATTACGAAAAAATACAATACATAATGTTTTTCCTTTTTCCATTTTTTTTTTTCAATTCAAAAATAGTAGTTGAAGACTATAATAATAATAATAATAATGATGATGGTGTTGGTAGAGGATGCGGTGAGTGTACAGTTTGTGCACTAAATAAAACATTTGATGAAATGAATAACATCGCCGAATTAAATAATGAAATCATTGATCCGTATCGAATTCGTACACGTCTCGCACAATTTATGGGAGATGGTTTTGTGTTGGGCCAACATCAAGATGCACATGAATTTTGGTCAAATCTTATATTCGTTGCAATGGAAAAACGTAATCGATCACATGTGCAAGATGTTTGGCTGGGTGCAACTCAACATTATCGTTTATGTCAAGCATGTGGGAATGCATCACATTTAACACCGCTCAATCCATTAAATGGTTTGACATTGGACATTCAACGTAGCGACATTAAATCGCTAAGCGATGCCATTCGTCATTATTTCTCTGATGATTCGGCGGCGGCAGCGGATGATGATGAACATCATCATCATCAACTGAAATGCACCAAATGCCAGCAACATACAAAAGTAACACGAGAAACGCGTATTTATTCGGCACCACGTGTGTTATGCATACAATTGCGACGTTTTAATGGCAATCGACAACGAATCAATAAAACAATTAGTTTTGATCAGGAGTTGAATTTGTCATCGTTTATAGCAACAACAGCATCATCAGCATCATCATCGTCACCACCACTACCACCACCACCGATACTTCGATATCGTTTGAAATCAATCGTAAATCACAGAGGTATTTCGATAAATGCTGGTCATTATACTGCAATCGTTTCGAATGATCATCATCATCATGATGATGAAGCAGCAGCAAGACGATGCTATTATTTGTTTGATGATGATAAGCCCATCATTGAATTTGGCAGCAGTGACAACAACAACAATGCCCTACAAGAGGGATATCTGTTTTTTTATGAACAGATCAATAATGTAGATAATGATGCAATGATGATGATGATGACCATGACACCACCACCACCACCACCACCACCACCACCATTGTCACTACAACCACCAAAAAAACGATTGAAACCATCGTCACCGTCACCGTCACCGTCACCGTCACAGTCACCGTCAACATTGTCGAAAAAACAAAAGAAAACAGGTATAGTGGATTCGTTTATTTATATGTATTCGTTTGATTCGCCAAATTTCAATCAAAATATTATTTTTACTACGACAGGTGTTTCCCCAAAAAAATCATCAACATCAACATCATCATCATCATCATCATCATCATCATCGATGATGATGACCTCAATTAAAATGGGAACTGAATTGGATCCAAAGAAGAAGAAGAGCAGCAAATATTGTGGCTACAATCGAAAGGTATTATTTTTTGGATATTGATATAGTGCAAGTGCATCTATTATTTTTATAATAACTATATATTTATAAATGGTATTATTATGGTTTTCTATATTTACCTATGTATATATATATAGTTTGTCGATGCGAAAAGTGATTTACCGACCGTCATCAATGAAATTGTCGAGAATATGAGCGATTTGCAAAAGTTGGGCGCTTTAAATGTTCACTGTTCATTGTTGCGTATTATTAACACGGCGAATAATGATGCAAAGATTCGTGAAGAATTTTGGAACAGCGATTGCGAATTCCAAACGAATCAACGATATTTTGATCGATATTTTCGTGCCGTCACCGCCGATTCAATTGCCAATCCAAATAAAAATGCACACAAATGGCCAATAGATGAAACACTATTGAAATTGTGTCGTCAATATGGTGTTACGGGTCGGCCATGTGTTGGATATGGTAATACATTTGGTTTTGCTAGCCAACAATATTATCGTTGTTTTATGGGTTGTGTTACGCGAAATTTGTATCGTAATGTCAAGCAATTTTTGTTTCATTACATCATATCGGGTCAATTGGAAGCCGAAAAGAAAACGACAAAAAATAACGTTGGCAAAAAATTACAAACATTTAAAGCAATACGCAGTGAACATTGGAAATTGGTCAAAGATACATTACACTATTTGTTTAAAAACGATCCGAAACGACCGGATTTTCTAAAAAATTGGAAAAACGTCACAACAAAAACAAAAAAGAGACAAGGAAACAAGGAAAAAAATCAGAAAGATGATGATGATGATGGTGGTGAAGAGGCGACGACAGCCAATAAAAAGAAAATAAAAGGCAAAAATAGAAAATCAAAATCACAACAACAACAACAAACGATTGCATTACAAATTGATGAAACGCCAGAGATTTTGAATTTGTTGGATCACATCAGGCTCGAATTAAATCCAATGGATTTTAAAGATAATGAATGTGGTTATTTTCGTCATTTACATAAAAATTGGTATCGTCACATTCCGTTCTATGTGCGTTTGCAACAATATTGTCGCGAAAAAAATCAATTGCGAGCCGATGCAATTAATCGTCAACGTAAACTCGATGAAGAAGCGCCGGCGACAGCAACAAATTTGAAAAAAGTAAAACGTACATGGTTGCGATTGGCTCCGCGATTACCAGTCTATGCAGTAATACCAGAATCGAAATTTGCACGAAAATTCATTCACATTGATCAAGAGGCATTGTTTAATATCTTGAAAAAATTGAAGCGACCGCCTGAAACTAGTGCAAATCTGAACCAGAGGTACGCAAAGGTTAGTGGCCAAAAAGAGTTGTGGCATCGTATGTGGCGCAAATATTTTAATGTGGCCGGCGTTGAACGTCATTCGGTCGGATTGACATTTGCCAATTATATTTTTACCGATGGTGTATCGATTGTGTTTGTAATGAAAAAACAAAATAAAACACAAACTGCTGCTGCTGCTGCTAATAATGGTGATGATTATTATGATGATGCAAAAAATTTAAATATACAACGACAACGACTTGAACAATGTCAACGTGAAGTGTGTTTAGATGTGGGTGAACGTGAAATGGTCGCTGGAATAATTATTGACAAAGAGAAAATTGACGACGGCGGCGGCAACGAAAAAAAAGTGAGCAGCGTTCGAAATTATCGAGTGTCAAGCCGACAATTTCATTGGATGTCTAAAATACCACAATTTAAACGAAAACGAAAAGCCATTGTCGACGAATTTGACAACGAAATGAAATTGGATCGTGAGCGACATGAACAGCAGCAGCCCTCATCACGATCAACTGACTATGAAACATATGCAGAGCATATGCTAAAATTTCATAAGCGTGGAATGGAGTTGTATGGAAGTTTGCAGTATGCCAAAATAAATTTTTGGCAATGGATTGAAACAAATCGTGCCATCACACAAATGGTACGAATGATAGTACGAACTAATTACCGTAGTAGTAGTAGTAGTAAAAATGGTATAAATAATAATACAGCAGCAGCATCACATCATCAACCTCAACCACATACATTTGTTTTCGTTGGCCGTGCATTTGGTAAAGGAAATTCGCCCACCAAGGGTTATGTTCGGACCAAAGTGCGCGACCTTTTTAAGGCATTGGAACGGCATGCTCGTTGCACTGTCCGATATGTTAATGAATATCGTACAACGAAAAATTGTAGTAGATGCGGCAAAGTTTTGGAAAATGGTTCAATCAATGGCCGTCCAAATCAAAAAAGTCGATTTAAAGTTTGTCGTGTATGTATTCCAAGCCCTGAGTGTATGGTGGACGGTTGTGATTACATAATCAGTCGTAAGAATAAGAAGAAATTGAGGAAACAAAAAAAAATTAAGGCACGTCAACGAGAAGAGGAGCCATTATCATCA
>NW_022200045.1:6107-21398 GCF_009176525.2 Contarinia nasturtii | reverse complement strand
GGTAATTGTTCATTTTTCCAAATTAAGAATAAATATTTTAAATGAAGTTTATTTCCATTACTTTTCGTGATTTTTAGGTCATAAAGATACAGTCAAATATCTGGCTCAACATGAAGCGAATATAAATGCTCGAAATGAGAGAAATCAAACTCCGCTAGAGCTAGCAACAGGTAAATTTGCCAGACAATTTTAAATAAAAAAAAACGCCACGTGAAAAGGCTTTAGAAGAGAATAATTTGACTAGACACTTCGAAATAAAAAAAACGTTAAGTTTAATCACAAACCATTTTAGGTTACAAGGAAATAGCCAAATTTCTATTGGAATATGAGAACATTTCAAAAGCCAAATATGGTAACTATTGTTATTTTAAATTAATCCAAAAGAAAGTCAAAAAGAAAACTTGGCAACTGCATATTTCTTAGAAGGAAAAAAGAAATAAAAACAGAGAATATATTTGGATATTGTCACCCAGATATTTCCGCTAATCTGGCTGACGTCAGGCACTGAAATGGAGTGAAAACAATACAAGTGACTTTAATATTGTTTGTAACAGTGGAAGTGTTTTTAAAACTATAACAATCACTTCTATTGCTGACGCTTCATTTCAGCGCCTGACGTCAGTAATTGTAATTTCATTTGATTTTTGTTTCGAAATTAGCATGCAGTCAATTTCCCACAGTTCAACGTGTAACATCATATCTTACACAAGGCGATTTGGCAGAAGAGGGTGAATTCCCCTGGATGGTGAGATTGATTTTTCATTTTTTTATTTATTTTCGAAAAATTGAACGCATTTTACTTTTATGAAAAGGCTGCTTTAGTTTACGTCGCTGGTTTGAAAATTAGTTTCAGATGCGGCGGTACCATAATATCGGAGCGCTATATAATGACGGCTGCACATTGCACAAGCGCATATCCACCGGTATTAGTGCGATTGGGAAAAGTGAGTGATATTCATATACACAGTCCATTTGAAGTGCTTTGTTTGAAATATTTTTTTAACCATTTTCAAAATAGGTAAATCGAGCCGATGAATCTGCATCAAATTACCAAATAGAATATTATATAAAAGTAAGTAATACACATTCAAAATTTATTGTATAACATTACTCTTTCTTAACGTTGCTATTTTCTTTTTTCAGAATATCATACGACATCCAAATTATTCGATGAGAACGTATAAGAACGATATTGCATTGCTTCAACTCAGAAATAGAATTTTATTCAACGACAACATTAGACCGGCATGCTTGTACACAGATATGGGTGATATCGATAATCGTACAAAACTAATTGTGACCGGCTGGGGCAACACTATTCCTGGAGGTTGAACTCATTCAGTATAAAATACTTTATTTTTCTGCACATTACATTAATCCACCTTATTCGGTCTCTATATTTTTAACTTTAGATCGTGACTCTCAATCAGATTTGTTACTTAAGATTGCGATTAATACAATGCCATTAAGTGAATGCAACGCAACCTATTTGAATCATTTTGCACTGAAGAATCAAACGGCTTTTCGGGATGGCCTTGATGACGGTCAGTACTGCGCACATGATCCAGATGGACAAGACCCTTTTATAAGGGATGCTTGCCAAGGAGATAGTGGAGGTCCACTTACACATATCCCCAACAATGATCCGAATGAAGCCACAATAGTTGGTATCGTTAGTTTTGGCTATAGTTGTGCTTTGGAATTGCCCGGCATTTACACGCGCGTTGCTCATTATATACCTTGGATTGTATCCGTCGTCTGGCCATAAAATTAACATTTTTTAAGCAAATTTTATCACACTTATTTAATAATAACTAAGATAATAACTTTCTGAAAAATATTCAAACAGATAAAAACGATGCGTTGTGCAAATTGCATTGTTCTACATATGTAATATTCGCAATTTTTTGTAAATTCAATCAATACGATACTCTTTTCATAGAAATAAACACAGAAGAATTACGGCTTGTAGTACGAAAAAGTTCATCTTATAGTAATGTTCTTATTTTTAATATACATTTTCAAGATCTTTAGCAGTGGATACATTGGACAAATTCTACGTCTAAATAAAGGCTTCGTATAATCTTATTTAAAATGTGTTTAATGCAAACAGTAAAAGATACTTTTAATTTTCAAACTTTTGTGAATAAAATTCAAGTTCGAAAAGTGTCAAATGAGAGATGTAATTCATGTCTCTGTACAGTAGAGTGGTTCGATTTTGACATTTTTTCAAGAATCAAAAATCGTACCCCTAAAACCTCTGTAGGAAGGTCATAGAAACATGACTATAACAACGAATTCGAAAAAAATGATTTTTGGTGATGCGCGGTTCCAGGTGGTTTTCTTAAAAAAATCAAATTTTGATGAATTTTGAGCACTTTAAAAATTCAATAAAAAATGGTCCACCGGGGTTTTTTTGGCACGAGAAAGCCGAATCTGGCGTTAATTTTGCAATACAAATAATTTTCGACACTTTTTTCATGAAAAAATCACTTTGCACGGAATGTTTTTTCTGCAAAAAATAATATACCGAAAGTTTGATTAAATTTCAATACAAATTAAGTGTATCTCACATTAAACATTTTCGAAAATAAGAATTTGTATTGAAATTTGATCAAACTTTCGGTATATTTTTTTTTGCAGAAAAAACATTCTGTGCAAAGTTTCATAACATTACAACATCAAACAGGCAATAACATCAAACTTCAATACAAAATTCCACATTTTTTGTGATTTTTTCATGAAAAAAGTGTCGAAAATTATTTGTATTGCAAAATTAACGCCAGATTCGGCTTTCTCTTGCCAAAAAACCCCCGGTGGACCATTTTTTATTGAATTTTTAAAGTGCTCAAAATTCATCAAAATTTGATTTTTTTTAAAAAACCACCTGGAACCGCGCATCACCAAAAATCATTTTTTTTCGAATTCGTTGTTATAGTCATGTTTCTATGACCTTCCTACAGAGGTTATAGGGGTACGATTTTCGATTCTTGAAAAAATGTCAAAATCGAACCACTGTACAGCATGTTCAAGCTGAAGGTTCTTTATTATTTAAGTGGTTTAGTGCAAATATATTCAATATGTGTACATACCAGTGCGATGCCTAGCCATCGGTTGCTTGTGTTTTGCATAATAACAGCAATGTTGTTAGCTTCCATTCGCTTAAGCAGCATTTCCATGAATCTGGACTCTTGATTGTACGCTCTAATAGTTGCAACACCTTGTATCGTCTCCGAAAAATGCGTTAAAATTGGTGAGCTTGTAATACTTTCCAAGCGCTGCAACTCTCTATCGATTGCATCACAAAACAATGAACAAAAAAAAGCAGCTTTAAAGTAAAAGAACTTGAAACATCAAAAGATGTAAAATTGGCGATGTAAAGTATTTGTTCCTACATGAAAATCAATCAATTGTTAATTCAAGCTGTTTTAAAAGCACTTGCTAACAAAAGTAATATAAAACCTTTTTCCTCTTCAGTAAATTTCCACCAATACGTTGTTTTTTTTTGTATTAATTTAAAAAATCAAGCATATATATGTACCAGAATCAATTGGTTTTAATTTCGCAATCTCAAGTACATACTTGGAAAAATTAATTGAATTTGTAAAATGCAAAGTAAACGATTATTATTATTTTCTTCTAAATTGATTGATGGTGCATTCAACGAAGAAATTGAGGTCAATGATGGAATTTAAATTAGAAAAAAAAAATTGTTTGTGAAATGGCTCCATTGTGATCAAGAGACTCGCCAAGAGATGAAAGTGATCAAAAAGAGATTACCTCGATGAGTAACGGTAGAATTTTTGTACAACATAATAGGCACCGCAAATGGGTAACGTCAATAAAATAAACCATGGCGTAACGACAGCATTCAATAAAATCGAGCACAGACACAACAGCACAAATTGTAATAGTCGTTGACTTGTTGCGGCGATTTTCTGTCAAAAAATGCATGCGAAAAAAAAATGGGGAGAGAAGAACACAAAACCGGGACATAAGTCAATAAAGTGGAAAAAAGTGGCGGTCTTACACTGCGGCATTTCGTAATAAATTTACTTTATCAATAACAGCCATGTCTGAACTGAAACGATTCATCATCCGGCCAAATGGCATTGTTTGAAAAAAATATATTGATTTTTTTACAATTGACTGCAATAATTGTTCGTGAAGTGAACGTCGTGCTTTTGCACCAGCATATTGTGCGAAGGGCACTGAGATCATCGAAAAACCTACGCATATTGCCGATAACAAACCGTAAACGCCAAAATAATATGAAATCTGTGAAAATAAAAGAGAAACATAAAATGAGAAGATGAAAAAAATGAATGAACACATATATACTGAAACAAGTTAATTTATAGATTTCGATAGAAAAGCCAGTTACAATCAAAATATTAGTTCAATCGAATAGCCCTCCAAACCAATGCCATGATTGGACAGTGTCTGTATATATGAAGCGTGTTGGTTGGCAAACAAGTACATAAAATCGATTTCCGGAATGAGGGAAATTAAACAAACACAATTTGTCACGGTGCTCGAACAGAAAAGAGGAAGAGTAGCGACAAAAAGGATGGAGAGAGACGGGAGGGAAATATAGATGGAGACAGTGAAATAACGCAATTGTTCGCACGCCGCGATCACAACAGAAAAATCTATACATATATTGTAAAATGTTTGAGTTTGTATGTGTATACGTACATCAGTGAAGCGATTTGTCTGCTCAACATCGGTCCAATCCCTTAGCCAAATATCTAGATAAATTTTCGTTGCTTGCCATCCCATTGCGCTTGCACAAAAAACACCAATCGTCCATAAACCGCAAGACTTTAAATACAATAAATAAATTTTCGCTGGAATTTTGCCATATTTTCTCTCTTCATCGTATATTAACCGATTGGATATTTCCTGATTATTTTCCTCATTGTTGTAATCTGTAATGTACAAAAACAATAAATTTATCCACCGAAAATCCATTGTTTGTAATAAAATGTGCTGAATGTGTTTCTTTCTCTCTCTCTCCGTGCATCTCTTCCATGGCATCTCCTAGTTTACGGCCTGAATGACCATAAATGTATAATATCATTCGATTGTTGGCGAGTTGTTTGTCGCATTCAAAATTCGGTTCACACAATGAAACCCAAAATGCATAGCATATTTGCGTAACACCGGCTTTAAGAGATGGACCCGTTGGGCATCACCTTCAACCATGAGAACCATCGAAATGAAAAAAAAATACAAAACACTTTCAGCCCTAAACAATGTATAAATAATTTTTTTTTGCTCTTGGTGAAATCTGTTTAGTTTGAATTTCATTGCACGAATATTTTATACGCTTTGTATAAATGCCGTCCGAAAAGAAAAAAAATCGGACCCCATTTACATAAATCCCAATGTGACTGCTGTGTATGTGTGAATTCACTGGATATTTGCATATGCCTTGTGCGGATGTATGTTGAATGTGGGGCGCGCGATTTTAACATAAGCTCTTTCGATAGGACATTAAAACAAGTGCTGAATATATACTTTCTCTTTTTCTATCCACACACCGCGCCCACGTACACTTATCAACCAAAAGCTTAAAATAACAGTTTTTTTTTAAACCGAACACACATTAAATGAGAGAGAAAGTAAAAACTTACAAGAGGGATAACAATGCGATCATCGTACGCGTTTACACATTGACGATGGCACCGGAAGAAGCGCACTCAAATCTCTCTTCCTTTTTATTCGCCATTTTAAATTCCTCGTTAATTATTCATAAATTTACCTGAACATATTTCATCGTCTTCCGTTTCTTCGCTGTGCTTAGATATAGTTGACATAATCCGTTTAACAGGTCTGCTATTATCCATGGTCATTGTTGGACTTCTGTAATTGTCTCCCACAAAAAAAAAATGAAACCAAATTGAGAAAAAAAAATGGCAGCGATATAGAACATTTTTTTTGTTTTCCTGTGCTTGATTTTGCTATAGGTATCTTATGCGTTGTGCATTTTGCTAAAAACGATTGCATTTTTAATGAAACTTAAATTTGAGAAACTGTGCTAAATAAACCACACAAAGCTCAAACAGTGAGCACTCCGGTTGAAAAAATGTGGATTTTCTCGAAAGGTAGTGAAAAAAAAAAAACCTGTTTTTGATCTGATTTTTAATGAAATATAAAAAGTGCTGACACTCACTTTCATTTTGTCATCGTTTGTAATATTTTGCAGATAGTGCAAGCGTCAATAAAATTTTGCATTTAAATATTATGAATGGAAAATAGAATTCATTTCCTTCATCTTCAGCACACAGAAAATGCTTACCGTATGGAATTTGCTGCACTTAATGGTTTTGCAAGAGATGAATTTTTCCGGCTAAGATTATTTTTCCGTTTGAATGACATGCGACTCAAAAATTGTCGAAAATCAAAATTACGCATCGCCTCGATGGTTGATGGCCTGATGAAAAAAAGGATCCAAAAAATAGTCAATTCAATAGATGGCAGAGCAAAGTGATGCGCCATTATGAAGCATATGTCAAGAGATTTATAATTGGTGGTGCATGTAAAAAAAAGCCAGTGAATTTGTTTGAAGACACTTGTTTTTGTTTGAAAAATGGTTCTGTGGCACGAGACATAAAAATCGATTGCATTCGTCATACCGATGGTTGTTGATGGGATGTTGCATCGTTGATGGAGATGAAATATTTCGTGTTACTGGCATGCGATCCATTCTGTGTTCGCGTACGTTTAACGAATTGGTACGCAATGGTGATTTTTTACGCGACGAAATTCGCGCAAAGAGTGATTGATTCGGATGCCGTCTGGATGGTCGTCGTCGAATTTCAATCTCATCGATATTACATTCGTCCAATGGAAAGGGAATATCGTATGTTAAATGCCTGGATCCATATAAACTTGGCTTTCGTTTGCTTCCAGTCGGTTGAGTCTATGAGGGAATGGGGTGGAAGAGTGGATGAAGTTCATATTTTATAAATGAAAATCGATTTCCAAATAGAATGAAACTTAAAATGGATTCGTTTCGCACCTCGTTTTCATCGTTGGTTGTATGTCGTTGTAATCCGATTTTTGAGATATTCTTAAAAAGTTTCCATCGTTCACGCGCTGTCCTTGTGCTATTGGCCAAACAACAACAAAAAAAAAACATTCTCATGAATTAATTCAAAATGCTGGCAAAGAGCAACTCTCAACAACACTGCACTGAATTCAGATTTGTGTTATGATTTCATCCCATCCCGAATAATAATACGAAAATATAAACCATCATAACAAAATCGAAAATGGTATACCAAACGTTTTCATCTTTTGCATTTTCCTTGGCTATTATCGTGTTCCACTCTTGAATCAGTTCGTAATCCTTGCTTTCAATGACTCGATAAGTTCCTTTTGCTCGTATACTGTTATTTTCCATCGAAATAATCTGGATTTTACGGCAGTGTGGTTGATTGTGAGTATGTATGACAGTTTGGACGATGTTGAATGTATGTAAATCGTCATCGTTAGCAATGTTATTGTTATCATTGTTGTTGTTGTTTCCCAGATATTATTCAAAATGTGATGAATCCAAGTCAATTGCATTTCATTTTTTTTTTTTTTTTTCAAAAAAAAAAAATAAGCCGCGATGTATATAAAAAGGCGAATTGAAAAGAAAGAGATTAGAAATTGGAGAAATCGAGAAAAAAAGTAAAGAAATCAACATTCTGTTCAATAACTGTCTCCATCTCTCTCGATCTCAATATGCTTGGGTCTTTGTACGTGTGTGTGTGTGTTAGCATATTTAAAAAAGAGAGACAGACAGGGCAAAACACATTCAGGCTTGTGAGAAATCGTTTACTAATAAAATATTTACATAATCGCTGTGGTGAACTAGATTCGTTTTTTGTGTGACAAGGATAACGGTGCGTTGATGCTTTAAAAGCATATTCTTTATACTGTTATCGAATATCCATGATGATAATTCATTATCCAATGATGAGAGCGGATCATCCTTTAATGCCCATGTTTTTTATTTTGCAAGTAAGTTACAACAAAGATGAGAGGCAAAAAAAATGTATTTTTTTCCGTTGAAATTGTGTTCCGATATTATCATCGTCAGACAGGCGGAAAGTCAATCGTATAAAAAAGAGATGCAAAAAAAAAGAAGAAAAGCTCCAATTATTCGAATGTGTTGGTTGTGGATTTTGATGTGCACATCTTTTACCATAATGACAACATTTGACGATGAATACAGTGCACGAGCGATGGCAATGCGGCTCTTTTGTCCGCCTGATAAATTTATGCTATTTGTGCCGATTTCGGTCAAATCTCCTTCCGGCAAACAACGAAGATCTTCCTTTAAGGCACATGACATCAGAACCTTTTCGTAACGACGTGGCCGATACGTTTCACCAAATAAAATGTTCTCTCGTATCGTTGTTTTCATCAGCCATGGCGTTTGACCGACATAAGCAATTGTCGCATATCTGTTTTTGTGTGAAATAAAATGATATTAATAAAATAGTAGAATTTTTTTTGCTTATCATTTTGAGTTAGGAGAAAAAATACCATTCAATGAATATATTAATGATAAATTTATTAGGTTAAATGTCATAACTCCGAATCGCTTTACCACCATCGTTATTCATCGAATGTAGATATATATATTCATAGCTGAATTCAATCAGACAGTTTACAATTCCAATAGTAGATTACTTACTTATTCCAAATCAGCTCTCCAGATACTAAACGCATTTCCTTCAATATTGCCGCCAGCAATGAAGTTTTGCCACTTCCACTCTTTCCAACAATCACAGTCAATTTTCCTACATTTTGTGCACAATGTCGACAGAAGACGGAATAAGATAAATAAGAAAAGACAGAGTGAGATAGTGAATCAAGGACCAAGAATCAAAGCAAATATATAGAGTGATTAAATTTTACGCTCCAAGTCTTCAATACACTCTTGTCTTCAAGTTCAATTGCATTGCAATTTTGACTAATGATGTTTCCACATCTAGGGCTACTTTTAATTGCGTTTTCAAAATTACATGAACATTTCGATTTCATTTGGAGATGATGAAATTGTGAATTATATTGCAATTGTCATGCTGTGAGAATAAGCCCGAAGCTCTCGATAACTTTTGATAAATCGTTATGAGAAGTTTAATAGTCTATGTATATTGTATATGTATACATTGTAAATTCAGAGAAATTGTTATTGAGCCATTGTGGATTCGATTCAAATTTTGCGATTCAATTATATTGCTAAGTTTTCCATGTTTGATTAAATCGAAAGATTCTAGATTGATTTATTGTATTTTCTCTATCTTTTTTTATGTTCTCTCTATCTATCGTGTATGTGTCTATGCTTTGTGAGTACAAAATATGGCATAAAATGAAGTGAAATTACCTCTTGGTATCTCAAGTCGATCGATGCGCAATGGTGATTTAAGTTGTTCAATGCTGCTGTTGCTGTCCCGTTGTTGTTCCTCTTGTTGTGGCCGTTGCCATGAAAACACTGCATTTCGTATGCTGATTACCAATTCATTTGGTATTTGCATTTGAATTTCGGAAATTGTCAATGATTTTTGACGTGAACGATTTCGATCGATTTTCATGCTCTCACTGATTTTATTGTTTTTCTTCAATTTTATGCTGGCATTAAATGTACGATGTACACCATTTCGTTGCATTGATTTTATCGCCTGTTGCTCATCACAACATTGATTTTCATAAATATCTTGTAAATAGAAGTCATTATTGCTGAATGGAAATTCATTGTTTGGCATGACACTCGAGGTGGTTGCAATGTTTGTCGAATTTAAATGCATTTTATTCGAATGGGATTTCTTCGATGATAACAAAAGCGCTTCATTTGTTTGCAAACCTTGGATGTTATCATCATTGTTTGAATCATCATTCGATTGTCCATCAATGGTTTGGCCTTCATTTTCATCGATTTCGAACACATCAAGCGATGCATCACTTCGACTCATCACATGCGCCATATTCCGTATACCTTCAAATTCCTTTTGCACTTCGGCCTCATGATGCAAAAATCGTTCAATTCGACGTGTACTTACAATGGCCGATATTATCATCGGAATTGTTATCGGGAATATAAAAAGCGGCACTGTCAATTGATTGAATAGTGCAAGAGCAGCAAAAACTCGTCCCGTTGTAAATTTGTCGGTCATGTCATTATGTTCAATCGATAAGAAGACAGCAAATGTCACAAATGTTATGATTATTGACGACAGATGGGTTAGAAATGCTGGAATTAGAATGCAACTTTGTATTGTGCTTGATTGACACCAGAAAAAGGGAGAAAATTGTATGTCACTCACTCATTAATGTCCAATAAATTGAGTCCTTGTCCAAGCATTTCAATTCATTTTCTCGACTTTTTTCAATTTTCTCCGTGAATACCGTTTCCCATGCATTTAGCTTGATAATTTTAATGCCCATCAACAATTCACTGATTCGACCCAAACGCTCGTCGGTATTTGACTAAACGTCGAAATTATAACGAATTTTAAATGCTTTTTGCTTCATTTCTTAATTTAAGTAATGAATTAATGGCATCGGATCATTTTCTTATCACCAATTCTGCCATTGTCATGCATTCATAATCAATTTCATTGAATGTGGTCCAAGTGTGCAACAAATATTGAAATTAATCGCAATAGTTTGTTTTAATAATTGACGGAGTATACTTTGTTCAACTTTTGTTTGTTCATTCAAAATAGTTGCCCAAAAACGTGACTCATTTTATAAACTAGAATTGCCATTTTCACGACAAAAAAAGTACACATAATAATCTCTGGAAAACTCTGTTCAGCTCAATGAGCGTTGAGAGATAACGAATAAATGTGTGATGTGTGCACATGCTTGAACTGTTTTCACATGAACTCAATTACAAAAGCATCACATTCCACCGAGAGAAAAAAACCGACGAAAAATCGGGTTAAAAGTGCAAGAGCACAAAATATTGACAGTAAAAATGAAAAATCCAAAGAATGCGGGAGAAAAAATACATATACTACATGAAATGGAACCTAAATGAAAGAAAAATTGAGAGCGAGAGAGAGAGAGGAAGACACAGATAAGCTCCAAACTCATGTCATGAAATATATCGCATTATATGAGTCAAAAACATTATGATAATGATAAAAAATAATGAGATAAGTCACTTTGACATAGTGAACATTGAAATCTGTACATTTTCATCTCCTTTTCTCACTCCCTCTCCCTCTCTAGCCTTTATTGAGTAGCATCATTCCTCTCTAGACATCGCTTTTTTGGCAATGTTGATGAATTTTCACTGCCAAACTAATGCAATGTACGAATTAATGTTAAGTAAAATATGCCATTAGAATGCATCTACATGAGAGCACTACCTCGTACTCTCCAAAATAACTTACCGCCGTTAGTTTTGCATTGTTCGACATCTTTTTGCCAATGAAAAACTGTAATGGAATCATTGTCACAATGCATACAGTTGAACCGATTATGGCGCTGATCCCAAGCATCTGATACAATAGATACATACAGAAAGCAATCTGTGCAATAATAATTAAATGAAATTAATATTGGTCCATTATAATTTCAGTGACGCAGGAGAGTGTTTTGTGTGTGCGTTTTTATTGTTGTTTGGTTGCCTAGAATCGAAGTGATTGAATTTTGGGGTTGAAAATTCATTTGCACTTTTTCTAACTACTCTTATCTACTCAGGTGCAATGAAATCCATAAAGCTCAGCTCTTTTTTATGTGAAGACGATGACCACGATACACAATGAAAATCTACAATGAACGAAAATACCACTTAAACTAATGGTCACTTTGAATTTTTGCTTTTTCAACCGCATAGTCAATGTGCAATCAAAGGAGTCTGAACTTTGTGCATGTGTGTGTGTCATCTGATCAAAGAGAATAATATCCAAGTGAATACACGAAAGAAACAAATCTCGGCTAAACTCAATGGAGGCAACACGCACCAATATACTCACCCACGCTCACTATCTCACACGAATGACATTCATGGTATCAATATCAATTGAATACACGAGAAAAAAAGAGAGAGAAAAACAAACCTTCAATGGGATCGCCCAAAAATAATGGGCGATATAAAAAAATGACATTACATTAATTGCGTCTTCAGACATTAAGTTTGTTATTGTTCCCGTATCAATGATCGTTGTTTGTTCGTGCAACCGTTGTTGAGCCGATTTGTTGTCGATGTCCATTGAATCGGTTTTTGTTTTGTCGTCCATTGCTCGTGTTGCTGCTTCAGTGTCTGTTGTGTTGTTGTCGTTGTCATGGCCGTTGTCCGGCGTTGTTGTTTCATTGTTTGGTACATCTGTAGAAATGGAAGCATTGCTATTTTCTCTGTCATTTGAACAGTGTTGGTTTGCAATGCTTTCATTACAATCAAATGAATTTGGTGCGGTAAAACAACTCGAACTAATCAACAATGTTTTGCGATAGACCAAACTCTGTAAACTAGTGCGTATCCGTATTCCAATCATGTTCACAATGTGCGTTGATGCTTGTGAAAAAGTGCCCTGTGCCAATGTTGCCAATAACACCAATAAAGCCATTATCCAACCATTTTCCATCAATTCCGACCAAGTTGGATAGTAAATTTCCGTATTTTCATTTATCAATTGCGCAGCTGACATCCAATATCCCAACGGTGACCACGACGACGACGATGACAGTGCTGAAGCTGATAATGGCACATCGTAATTACTGTTTGACCTGGTTTTTATCGCATCGTTCACCGCTTGGGCTGCTGCCATTGCCGTCGTACTCATCATATCAGAATGCGTAATTGATGCCATAGCATCCGTACCATTGATTGCATTAGATAATTTTATATTTTTCAATGGTGACGATGCGCTTGTAGCTGCCATCGTCGACGACGATGCTTCGTTCAAATTTTGTTGAATATATTCAACAATTTGGGAAATTGAAATTGGACCAATCAACGCGCAACAATCGCCCAACAATTTTAATATCCCACCGTAGATGAACATTTTCCAATATGTTCTCATGTAGCACAGCCAGAGAGATGGGGTCTTCGACTGAAAAAAAAAAAAAGAAATACACATAGAATTTGCAATCATATAATAAATGTCAAGTGATAAAAAATATACTAGTTGTTACGATGAATGCGCACCACGGAGAACATTACACTTCACATGTAATATATGGAAATGAATGCACCGAATGACATTTATAGAAAAAGAGCGGGCGAGAGTTATGAATTAAATGCAAACAATTATATTAATGGATTCACGTCAATTATTCATGCGTTCTTGCTTCGTACTACAGTTTTTCGGTCATCTTTTTTGCGTACGTTGTTTTGTTGGAATGTTCTATCCATCACATGTTCCATAAACAAAATTACTTTGGGCCATTTATTTGAGTCTTTTCAACATTTATTTCACCATTAACATCAACCAGTCAAATAACATTGCATACCTTACTGTGTTTTTTTTCCACTGATATTCAAATATGAAATTGAAGTTATTGCTCGAGAGCGTGGGAAAATATTTGCAGGTGTATGTAAAAACATATTTCATTCACACAAAAACACTCATATGATTCAAAACCATTAAGCTATCGCCGATTACATCAAATAATTGTGGACGCTTGGTTCTACTCATTGGTATGCAATCAATTTTACTAACAATTTATCGTTCAATACTGTTCGAAATCGAAAATATGAACAAAACCGGTTGGTGAGTCAAGGAATCATATAATTTATTTATTTGGAATTTTTCATTAGTTTGATTCACTTATGAACGCTTATGAACTAATTTTACATTAAATTTAAGTCATTTTCGTTTGATTTTGTTAAAATTATTCACTAAATTTACATGCAATTCAATACATGTTTAAGCATCAAGTCATTTATTTGGCATTTTTCATTGCAAGTGTTTCTTTGTGTGTATTAATAACAATATGACCACTTATTATCAAACATAACAAAATTTCGAGATCAATTTCTTCATCGTTGCAAGAACGATACATCGTTTTAATCTTATTCAAATTTTCTCCGTTTTTCCCAAAGCCAGAAATGACACGAACTATTTTATTTCGTTTATTTTTCCGATTAAGTGCATCCAATCGATTTTGTTCTTTGTTTGACACAAAATATTTCAACTTCAACCCCAAAAAAGACGCAGATTTCGATTCATGCGTCTTTTTTGGGGTTGAAGTTGGAACATTTTGAGAATTCGATGCATCACACTCATCCAATGCCAATCCAACTGCTTCGTATATTTGTTGCAATGGAAGTTCAATTTTATCTTCATTTGTTGGTTCATTTCATTTCATCCGAACTGATTTAATGGAAACCGAATTTTAAAATCGCTCCGAACACTTTTGCATTTAATGAACACATTTTATCCGAACTGATTTAATCGCGCCGAACACTTTCGTATTTAATGAACACACGAAATCCTAACTGATTTAATGGAAACCGAATTTAAAAATCCGTAAATCCAAAAATTGAATGTGAATTCCTGCAAAAAAAAAATATGTTACAATGTGTATAAACTTAACCACACTTTGGCACAAAACACGTGCATGCAAACAATGTGTATTGAATTCATTTACGTTGAACGCGTTCATTTACAATACACATAAAGCATTGAGAGCGCTGTGTGTATGAAGAGTTAAACTACTGTACAATTCACACAGATAGTTTATCTCTTCTCACTTACAGCGCTCTCAATGCTTTATGTGTATTGTAAATGAACGCGTTCAACGTAAATGAATTCAATACACATAAAGCATTGAGAGCGCTGTGAGTGAGAAGAGAGGAAATATACATTCATTTGTTGTTTTCTTCTTCCACACTTCAATAAACACTCGAAAAAACATCTTTTTTTAAAATAATTTTCTCTCTATTTTTCCAATTTTTTATTTGAAAATAAAATAAAAGAGAACCCGACGAAGCTATTCATCCACATTTAAAAAAAAAAAAATGTAGAAAAATATCATTCCGTTTTCGAGTTTTATGCTAACACACAAAACCCAACTTATTTTTATATATAGAGATAGAATAGATAGAGATAGAAGAGAAGAAGAAGATTTCTATATATTTACTATTATTATTATTATTAATCCCTGTATTTTTGCTGCGGCCCTAGCGGGGTAAACCTTTAATATTAATTAAAATACATGAGTAAAAATGAAAATCCACGACCTATAAAATCCACGACCTATAAAATTCACGACTCGGAAAAATTCACGACTCGGAAAAATTCACGACCTATAAAATTCACGACCTATTGCAAAAAA
>NW_022200045.1:0-5707 GCF_009176525.2 Contarinia nasturtii | reverse complement strand
CTTTTTAAACATTGCAATAATATATACTTTTTAACAAAAAGTTTATAATCAATTGGAATGTTTCCATCTCTGCCGCCGCCACCGCCATTCAGCAGTAATGGCATTATAATATTGTGCGTCGCAATTTTGTAGAGATTTTTGATAGATTCTTTATATATATTATTATAATTTTACAAAATCCAAAAATGTAATAATTATATACTGGAAATTCTTTGATTTTTAAGTGTGGTGTTTTTTATTTTTTTTTTTTTTTGTATTCTTTTCTTTTGTGAGAAGAACATGAAAAAAAAGTGGTGCATGCATGCACTACTCTTCGTTCCAATGCTGTACAGCGCGTCAACCATCTAATTGTCAAAATGTTCAATAATAGAGAGAGAGATGATTGATGATTGATGATGATGGGGTGGTGATGTGATTGTTGATGTGCGCGCGCGCACGCAAGCATTTCGTAATTTCTCAACTATCGAAATTCTTAAGTACTATATGAAATCGAAATCGATCGATTGGCGGCGGCGGCGGCGGCCATCTGGTGGATAATTTTCTTTCTTTCCTTCAAATGAATATGCAAATATGTGATGAGCAGTAGTAGTAGTAGAAGTAGTAGTAGTATAGATAGAAAAAAAAGAGAATGAGAGATGTTAAAAAAAAAAAAATCACGCCACATTTATTTGGACCAATAGACGATCGCCACACGAACAACACTGATGATTCTCGCCGCCGGCCATGGGCATCATCATTTCATTTCAGAGATTTCAATTTTAGTTCTAAATCAGAAGAGCAACAGACAAGACAAGCACATAATTTTATTTGTGCGCTATATATATATATATAGTTATAGATTTTAAAAAGTTAAAAATTAAAAAAACAAAAAACAAAATATATCCATCAATTAAATTCATCAATTTCGAAAATTTTCAGTTGTTTATATGTTTCGCGAAATTATCGCATTCCAAAACGAATTTTGGTGTTGAGCGAGAGAAGTAGTAGAGGTAAGCCGCAAAGAAATCAATACTGTATACTTACTGTGTACAGTATAAATTATAAAATATAATATCAAATGTTGGTTTGCTCATTTTTTTAATAAGATTTTTAAAATGAGTTTTTCAAAGAATAGAAAAGAAAAAGAGAGCACAAATATACCTAATATACCTAATATAAGCGGCGGTAGAGGTTGTTAGGAAAACCACGCGCACGATAGATATATAACGGGAAGCACGCGCGGTCCGTTTGAATTTGTCTTTTTCTCGTCGCGTGTTCTTTTTGTATATTTTATTTATTATTATGATTATGATTCACTGAAAAAAGCTAAAAAAAATTATGATTTTCATATAAATGCGATAAAACTACATACTATTTTTAATTTTTAATTTTTACAAAAGTAAAATTTACCGTTTCTCATATTATATAATAAATATAGTATAGATTTGCTTAATCAAGTATTGCACAAGAATATGTATTAGATACAAAATAAAATATTGAATTTGACGTCTGGTGTACTATTATGTTATATTTTTCAGTGATGAAAATGAACAAAAAACGTCATCAACCTACGACAAAGGGACGTAGCATCAAATATTATTTTTCCAAAAAAATAAATGATGATCAACATCATGATGATGATGCTGATGATGATGATGAGGATGATGGCGGCGGCGGCGGCCAAAGATGGCCAAAGAAACGGCAAAAACGATATCTGGCCGCTGATGATCAACGTGACGATGATAGCGGCAACGGCATTATCATCGCCGCAAAAAGACTAAAAAATGTTCACGCTACATGTTACATGAATGCCGTGTTACAGGCCCTATTCCATATTCGACCATTCACCGAAGCATTAAAATTGCAATGTGGTTAGTATGTTCTCTCTCTCTTTCTTTCTCTCTCCCTCTCTAAATAAATAAATAAAAATGATTACGAAAAAATACAATACATAATGTTTTTCCTTTTTCCATTTTTTTTTTCAATTCAAAAATAGTAGTTGAAGACTATAATAATAATAATAATAATGATGATGGTGTTGGTAGAGGATGCGGTGAGTGTACAGTTTGTGCACTAAATAAAACATTTGATGAAATGAATAACATCGCCGAATTAAATAATGAAATCATTGATCCGTATCGAATTCGTACACGTCTCGCACAATTTATGGGAGATGGTTTTGTGTTGGGCCAACATCAAGATGCACATGAATTTTGGTCAAATCTTATATTCGTTGCAATGGAAAAACGTAATCGATCACATGTGCAAGATGTTTGGCTGGGTGCAACTCAACATTATCGTTTATGTCAAGCATGTGGGAATGCATCACATTTAACACCGCTCAATCCATTAAATGGTTTGACATTGGACATTCAACGTAGCGACATTAAATCGCTAAGCGATGCCATTCGTCATTATTTCTCTGATGATTCGGCGGCGGCAGCGGATGATGATGAACATCATCATCATCAACTGAAATGCACCAAATGCCAGCAACATACAAAAGTAACACGAGAAACGCGTATTTATTCGGCACCACGTGTGTTATGCATACAATTGCGACGTTTTAATGGCAATCGACAACGAATCAATAAAACAATTAGTTTTGATCAGGAGTTGAATTTGTCATCGTTTATAGCAACAACAGCATCATCAGCATCATCATCGTCACCACCACTACCACCACCACCGATACTTCGATATCGTTTGAAATCAATCGTAAATCACAGAGGTATTTCGATAAATGCTGGTCATTATACTGCAATCGTTTCGAATGATCATCATCATCATGATGATGAAGCAGCAGCAAGACGATGCTATTATTTGTTTGATGATGATAAGCCCATCATTGAATTTGGCAGCAGTGACAACAACAACAATGCCCTACAAGAGGGATATCTGTTTTTTTTATGAACAGATCAATAATGTAGATAATGATGCAATGATGATGATGATGACCATGACACCACCACCACCACCACCACCACCACCACCATTGTCACTACAACCACCAAAAAAACGATTGAAACCATCGTCACCGTCACCGTCACCGTCACCGTCACAGTCACCGTCAACATTGTCGAAAAAACAAAAGAAAACAGGTATAGTGGATTCGTTTATTTATATGTATTCGTTTGATTCGCCAAATTTCAATCAAAATATTATTTTTACTACGACAGGTGTTTCCCCAAAAAAATCATCAACATCAACATCATCATCATCATCATCATCATCATCATCGATGATGATGACCTCAATTAAAATGGGAACTGAATTGGATCCAAAGAAGAAGAAGAGCAGCAAATATTGTGGCTACAATCGAAAGGTATTATTTTTTGGATATTGATATAGTGCAAGTGCATCTATTATTTTTATAATAACTATATATTTATAAATGGTATTATTATGGTTTTCTATATTTACCTATGTATATATATATAGTTTGTCGATGCGAAAAGTGATTTACCGACCGTCATCAATGAAATTGTCGAGAATATGAGCGATTTGCAAAAGTTGGGCGCTTTAAATGTTCACTGTTCATTGTTGCGTATTATTAACACGGCGAATAATGATGCAAAGATTCGTGAAGAATTTTGGAACAGCGATTGCGAATTCCAAACGAATCAACGATATTTTGATCGATATTTTCGTGCCGTCACCGCCGATTCAATTGCCAATCCAAATAAAAATGCACACAAATGGCCAATAGATGAAACACTATTGAAATTGTGTCGTCAATATGGTGTTACGGGTCGGCCATGTGTTGGATATGGTAATACATTTGGTTTTGCTAGCCAACAATATTATCGTTGTTTTATGGGTTGTGTTACGCGAAATTTGTATCGTAATGTCAAGCAATTTTTGTTTCATTACATCATATCGGGTCAATTGGAAGCCGAAAAGAAAACGACAAAAAATAACGTTGGCAAAAAATTACAAACATTTAAAGCAATACGCAGTGAACATTGGAAATTGGTCAAAGATACATTACACTATTTGTTTAAAAACGATCCGAAACGACCGGATTTTCTAAAAAATTGGAAAAACGTCACAACAAAAACAAAAAAGAGACAAGGAAACAAGGAAAAAAATCAGAAAGATGATGATGATGATGGTGGTGAAGAGGCGACGACAGCCAATAAAAAGAAAATAAAAGGCAAAAATAGAAAATCAAAATCACAACAACAACAACAAACGATTGCATTACAAATTGATGAAACGCCAGAGATTTTGAATTTGTTGGATCACATCAGGCTCGAATTAAATCCAATGGATTTTAAAGATAATGAATGTGGTTATTTTCGTCATTTACATAAAAATTGGTATCGTCACATTCCGTTCTATGTGCGTTTGCAACAATATTGTCGCGAAAAAAATCAATTGCGAGCCGATGCAATTAATCGTCAACGTAAACTCGATGAAGAAGCGCCGGCGACAGCAACAAATTTGAAAAAAGTAAAACGTACATGGTTGCGATTGGCTCCGCGATTACCAGTCTATGCAGTAATACCAGAATCGAAATTTGCACGAAAATTCATTCACATTGATCAAGAGGCATTGTTTAATATCTTGAAAAAATTGAAGCGACCGCCTGAAACTAGTGCAAATCTGAACCAGAGGTACGCAAAGGTTAGTGGCCAAAAAGAGTTGTGGCATCGTATGTGGCGCAAATATTTTAATGTGGCCGGCGTTGAACGTCATTCGGTCGGATTGACATTTGCCAATTATATTTTTACCGATGGTGTATCGATTGTGTTTGTAATGAAAAAACAAAATAAAACACAAACTGCTGCTGCTGCTGCTAATAATGGTGATGATTATTATGATGATGCAAAAAATTTAAATATACAACGACAACGACTTGAACAATGTCAACGTGAAGTGTGTTTAGATGTGGGTGAACGTGAAATGGTCGCTGGAATAATTATTGACAAAGAGAAAATTGACGACGGCGGCGGCAACGAAAAAAAAGTGAGCAGCGTTCGAAATTATCGAGTGTCAAGCCGACAATTTCATTGGATGTCTAAAATACCACAATTTAAACGAAAACGAAAAGCCATTGTCGACGAATTTGACAACGAAATGAAATTGGATCGTGAGCGACATGAACAGCAGCAGCCCTCATCACGATCAACTGACTATGAAACATATGCAGAGCATATGCTAAAATTTCATAAGCGTGGAATGGAGTTGTATGGAAGTTTGCAGTATGCCAAAATAAATTTTTGGCAATGGATTGAAACAAATCGTGCCATCACACAAATGGTACGAATGATAGTACGAACTAATTACCGTAGTAGTAGTAGTAGTAAAAATGGTATAAATAATAATACAGCAGCAGCATCACATCATCAACCTCAACCACATACATTTGTTTTCGTTGGCCGTGCATTTGGTAAAGGAAATTCGCCCACCAAGGGTTATGTTCGGACCAAAGTGCGCGACCTTTTTAAGGCATTGGAACGGCATGCTCGTTGCACTGTCCGATATGTTAATGAATATCGTACAACGAAAAATTGTAGTAGATGCGGCAAAGTTTTGGAAAATGGTTCAATCAATGGCCGTCCAAATCAAAAAAGTCGATTTAAAGTTTGTCGTGTATGTATTCCAAGCCCTGAGTGTATGGTGGACGGTTGTGATTACATAATCAGTCGTAAGAATAAGAAGAAATTGAGGAAACAAAAAAAAAATTAAGGCACGTCAACGAGAAGAGGAGCCATTATCATCA
>NW_022200044.1:0-7966 GCF_009176525.2 Contarinia nasturtii | reverse complement strand
TCTCTCTCTCTCTCTCTCTCTCTCTCTCTCTCTCTCGATAAATAGAGAGTTGATGTTATTGGAAAATGTTTATTATTTGATTAATTAACGAAAATTTCAAATTTTGTGATTAGGTAGTTTGGCATGTGAACATTGGGTGGTGAAAATAGGATGTATTCTCATATATTTCTCACTCTCACACATCACCGTCTGAGATGATGGAATTCGGTTAGTGATGTCTCTCTGTGTTAATTAGATTTAAAACTGGAACAAAACTAATGGATATGATTTAATCACATGCGTATGCATATTCACTACACGCCGTCCAATTCATGGACATTGTGCTGAACATGAGTTCACACATAATATGCAATAACAACATATTTATATATGTTGTTTAACATTGTGCCGTGTGGCTCACTTATAGAGTGGTCGAGTTTTGACTCGTGGCATCGTCATGAAAATGAATGAGAAAGCTGCAAAATTGCAATCACAGACGCAGCAACGCCATCGGCAAGCAACACGATAATTGTTCATTACACAGCATATAATTACCGTTAATTTTTCTATATTTAATTTATACATTTAAATATAGCGGTTCGAAAAGTGCAACCAAAGGGACGGCAATGGACGTGAAAGTGTTGGCAATGTTGAATTCTTTTGAACGGTTTTCTCGATCGTCAAAAAACAGATGAACGTGATCAGAAGATTTAATTCATAAACATTTCATGAATTAACACAGTCAATCAAGAGAGAGAACATTTGTGTCAAAATTGTGAAATCAATTTTTGGACACCGAAAATCTGTGTTACGTGACAACTCGATGTGCACACGGTTTAATTCAACTTCCTCCATTCAAATGAATGTGTTCCGTGTGGACATGAGGTTCGTAAACTCATTAGCAAATTTCCGTAAATCATAAACCATAACCAAATTCGGTAGATGGCCGTTTCGTGTCTGTGTATGTGTTAACCGGTATATGTATGTATCGAGAATCATTTGTCGACACTCTCAATTATATTGTAAATGAGGGTTTTTGATGAAATCTTTTTGTTGACTTTTTTTTTGCTTTTGTTCTAGTCACCATTTATTATTCACGAACGAATGATATTGAAAACAAAACGGCGACATTGCGATCATAATTATATGCTTTTGTTTATTTGCATGGTATATAGGATTATTTAAAATAATCACGATAAATCCAATATAAAAATTTCAGTTAAATTCAATGCATTCTATTGGAGATATAAATGTTGCTTTACTTAATTACGAATGCAATGAAACAATATTGGTTTAAATATTTTTTGAAACAATTCTGAAAACATTTGCCCAAAGCAATCCATTCATCCGAATTCAATGTAAGCGCTTTAGTCAGAATAGATAAAAGTTCAAGTAGCTTAGCAAACAAGCGACATGACAAATAACAATCGACACATAACGCAATCAAATTCCAATGAAATATTCAAATTATACTTGCATCGAATGAGTAAGAAGAAATTAATGTATCGAAAGAGAAACGATTCAAACACAAACAGTCGAAGAGAGCTTTGAAGATGTTGAATCATATTCGGTTTGTTGTATGTATGTATTTCTTACTCGGCCAACTATTGCTGGTTGATATGTTGTTTGTTTCGCACGGGTAGCTGTATCTATATCGGCAAAAGTAGAAGCACAGCCATACAAAAATGGAACTTGTTCGTGCTTACGGTGATTTTTTTTTCTTCTGTCTTCTTATTTCAAATAATTTAATTGACCTTTCGATGACATCACATCGAATATTTGTTGCTCATATCAACTATGTCAATGATAATGAGTGGTGGTAGCGAGTGAATTTCATCTTGTGGCAATTATCCACTCAATGTGTTCTCCACATGCAGTAAATTTATTTAAATATGCAAAACATGATCATCATATACGTATTGCTGTTGATACGTCAATGTTATATATTTATATTATGACACTTTTCTTGTCATTTTGGTTGAGGGTTGAGCCAATTCTGGGATGATTTGCATGATTTTAAAATGTTCGCTTCCTTTTTATATTTCTTCAAGCATTCCAGTGGAATGAATAACAATAATTTGAATTGATTTATATTATAATGAATATCAATTATGATTTTGATGTTACTGTTACGAAATTCCAATAGAAAAACATATAATAAAAACTATTTCTGTAATTTGCAATTTGTTCCATTAACACATTTATGAAATTGTATAGATATTCATCAACTTGTGAATTTTTTTCAAATGAAGAATGTTTTTATTGAAAAGAAATGTGATGTAAACGAACTCGAAAAAAAACCGAACAATATTCAGATCGGATACAAACATTTTTTTGTTAAAATTAACACACTGGAAATAAAAAAGTGAACCTATTTTTATGCCCTGGAACGCATTTTGATCACAAATAGATCCAAGGAACCGAATGCCGACGACGAATAAATAGCGTACAGCTTAGCAGATCTAGTGGAATGCAACTGCTGTTTGCCGGTATGCATACATTTACGTTGCTCGTGTGTTGTTAGTCTGGGAAAAATTAAAAACGATAGACGCTCTGAAAACTCAAAATCATGTGATTTTTTTTATTGTTATTGTTAGTAATTTTTCCTGAACTGAATATCAATCATGTTATGTGTGGCCAAAATATAATGAAGCACAAAAACACCGAACAAATGAAGGCAATTCTATACAAAAACTCAATTCAATGGTCTGCTATGTTTAACATCACACACACATTCCATAAACTGAATTCTATGGCTACTAGGTGTATCATCTTATATAACACATGTAACGGCAGCTCTTTCAGTTGCAATTTGAATCGCAAATTAATGATTACGAAATAAATAAATTGGCGAATGGAAAACAAATTCAATTTTCTTGTCGCTAAAATCATGTCGAACATGTTGTTGGTGACAAAATTGTTCACATTTACAAGGTTAAAATTGAAAATATTCACGCGAGACAATATTTGTTTCCGTTGTTGTTCTATCGAACTGCTAGAATGTGGAACATTCAAAAATAATCTAGAATGTATATATTTTATTCTATAATACTTTTCATCGTGCATCGTGATCCTCCCGTTTCCAAAAACAAAATATATCTATCGACTGTGCTTCTTTTACCAATCCAGTTATTTGTTTTTGTTTCTTATCTTTTCTTTATATGCAAGTCGCAACGTTTTTCTCTTTTGTTGCTTTTTCTTCTTCTGTTCGGCTTGAGTGACTTGGCCGCATGAAACATATTCTTTTTTATATAATTTATTTATAAATTGGACGTGAATTCGGATCGTTTAGCTGACGGGTAGAAAATTTTTTTATTATTATTGAGAGAAGTGTTGCGTGTGATGCGATATGAAACACATTCATTTTGAATGAATACACATGGAAATGATTAGGAATATGAAAATGGTAGCGAGAAAAATGCACTTTTCTACAAACCGGCGTACGTATTTTTGATTTCATAATATGAAAGTGAACTGAATATTTCATGCAACAAATTATTGGCCAACATTATATCGGACAATTTACCGATCGAACTGCATCTTATCGAGTGAAATTCAATGAAATATTCCAACTAGCAAGACATTGTGTCGACAAGCAGAGTCGGTTTGGATTCAATGTGTACAAAAATAGACGATCGTAAATTGATAATATTTAAGTGAAGAGTGAAAATGAGTTGGAAATGGAAAATGGAGAAAAAAAAATTGAAGAAGAAGAAGAAGAAGAAAGAAAACCGAAAGCAACAGAAAGTTGAAATAAAATATGTATGATTCAGTTTGAAGCGAGGGAAACTATTCGTTTGTAGCCGACCGCCGAACAACACAACAGCGCATGACATCACACGCACTCTGTGTATTTATATTCTTTTTCCTATATATTCGGCACACAGCAACAACACTTCGTATAAGAGTTTGCAGGTACTGCGTTTTTTTTATTCGAATACATTGTTGTATCTCAATCGAAGACTGGCAACAAACAACATACAGTACAATGGTGTATTAGAATAAAATTGTTTGAGTTTTTTTTTGCTTTTTTTGTCTTGCTCTAACCTTTACTACTTTATTATTCTTTTTTTTGTCCAGTTTGACACATGCCATGTCTCTATCCCGCTCTCTAAACTGATTTTTGTAGGTTTTTTTTGGGCCACTTGGTTCTTTTTTGTTTTCGTTCACTCGGAAATATTCAATTGAAACATTTTTGAATAATTGTCTATTAAGCGTTTGTTATTTTATGATTCTATTTTGTGTTTTGTTCGCAGAACAAATCAACACAGGCACAAATGTAAATGATCGAATCGTTGAATGTGTATAATAAAGTTTCGAATTTGAGCTTCGAAATTTTCGGATATGTCTCGTGATATAAGTGTTAGTTACTCAAAACGTCCGTACCAATTATAATGATGGTCAAATGAATTTTCTCCGATTGTGGATTATATCGGACAAGAATGCCACAGGAGTCAAGATATGGTGTCGTGAAGGTTATTTGTAGGTTATAAACAATTTCTTCGTATTTCATATTTGACATTATCAATTGAATATATCTAGCATTTAGTTAGAAGTTTGTCAATGACCTTTTCCATTTGGAACGGTTTTTGGAGTTGAATGGCATTGAGCCGAAAAATTAGCTCAAACTTGAAAAAAAAGGTAAAATCCAATCAACGCAAGAGCCATTTATAGTAACAATACTGTGCAAAAAAAAACATAATTTTTTAGCTAATCAAACGATGGAAACTGGCACAATTTGACGCGTTTTTTTCCGTTATGTATGAAAATATGCGACCCAAATGAAAACATTGTACTTCAAGTATTATAATCAACGTCCATCGACCAATTCTATAAGCGGTCTCCACTATACATTGTGATACATTATGCGTGCGCTAGTTTTCTTTAACTACCATGAGAGAGATGTGGAGGATTCAATTTTATGGGGATTGGACACAATAAAATGACATCAACGTAAACAAAATCAACTTATAGTTCGTTTGATCATCGTTTGTATGCTTGCATAAAGCGAGACTATACGTTTTGCTGAATACACACACACAGAGAGAGAGAGAGACTTCCGAAAAGTCAATCATCATCGTGGTGCCACGATGACGGCATACTTCAGCGCAAATACAGAGGGGTGGTTGCATACGACATTATTTTATTATTCCATAAACACGCGAACAAGCGCTAACAAATCTGGAACAAAAGGAAATGCTTTATAAATTTGTAAAGCGTTTCATTTTGAAGTGACTTAAAAGTCTTTTTTTCGCATGAAGTTAAGTTTTTTTTTTTCATTCAGCCACACATTTTGTATTTTGGGCTTGAATACAAAAATGCTCTTGAATCTATACGGATTATGTAATGATTTACGATGGATTCACTCAATTTTCAAGACAAACACAAGCACACACACACATAATCGAAGCAAAACGAGATCGATATTGAATTTAAGGCCATGCCTTTCTTTGATTCCGTCTGCCGTTTGTCGAGTTCAATCACATTAGCGCTCGGTACGAAGTGATGGTGGAAAAAAAAGTGCGACAAGAATATCACATGTCAGCGGCATGGTATCAATTCACTTCATATAATGATACCGTATAGCAATCGAAATTAAGCTTATGCCGCGAAATCGCACTTATACATATGAAAGAAGAAAAAAATCCTCCCTCACATAAGGGTTCAGCACAACGCTTTTTGTTTATTGATCCGTTCAACACACATGATTTTACCGCAAAGGCGAGTTCATGTATACATTACATCGCGCTCATGAGTGTCTGACGTCATCATCCATAAAACGAATTGAAGGGAAAAAACTGGTGCGTAAACTTAATAATATTTGACACTCAACAGAGAAAATCAGTCCAATTGGAATGTCAAGAGTACAAGATAGAGAGAGAGATATCGTCATTTATGCAGTAGGCAGTAAAATGCCATCCCAAACGGCACTTGAATTGCACATTATTGCAATTGTTTTTCAATTCACATTGATGCCCTTTCGATATCTAGTACTGATACCGAACACTCAGGTCCATGATCCAAATTAACTAATTGTCCGATCAATCTGCTCTCATTTAGACAGATTGCAGTTAGATCACACGCACATATACACTGCATGCCATTTATCAAATGACTCAATTGAACGAACAAATCGGTGGTTGTCTTGTAAAAATAGAAGCGTAAATGCGCTTGATTTTATTGTAAAACACCATTTGGCTTCAATTTTCAAGTGAATTTAAATACAGATATCAAGTATAACATAACTACCAGAACGAAGACGAAAAACAAATCTATACGTGCGATCTACATAAATCAAAAAAAAAAAAATAATATTAATATTTGTTTCACAAATCCCAATTTCATTTGGTTTGTACTTGAGCTATGTGTGTTTCTTCTTTTACTTTTTGTATTGGATTATAATTTCAATATGCGTTAATAGCGAATGCTCATCAAACTCAAATTAAATGAGATTTGCCGCTAAAACGTAAGCTTATTAATAACTTCGGCTCAAAATGACTTGAAGCAAAATTATATTTTTCAATCGTCATCGGCTTTGTTTTCATTCAACTGAACAGTGGAATGAAATGATTTTTCGATTTAGTATATGAAAACAGTAGAGGAAAAAAAACCCGATTAAAAAGAAGAGAACGCAAAGGTATGTTTTTGTTATGACCAAGAGCTAAATCAACAGAGAATTCGTGAGAAGGGAAAAAAAACACCGAAAATCGCATCAAAATGACATCATCATGCTTCGCACAGTAACATTGTTCAACATACAACTCAACACTAAAACACTATTACGATAAATGTATTAATGTGTATCTATGTGGATATTGTTACTTTTTTGTTGTTGTTCTCTTTGACTAACGCTCTGTCTAACGAATTAACACACGTTTTCCGTTGTGTCTACCACGGTAGGTTCAAGTTTGTTTGAGTGTGTTGCGCAAAGGCCATGTGATTTCCTATTTGAACTCACACTCGTACACAATGCGCGCACTATGACAAATCTTACGCAAAGCAAAAGTAATACGAACACACGAAACAGCAACAACACCGTTGTCAATAAATTTTGCAAATGGCATAAAACTTAGCAGGCACGGTGCAAAGAAATCAACTTTAACATGCAAACTAAAAAAGAACGAAAGGAAAAGGCAACACGCAATCTATGTGTCTGTTTAGTTCTCTTTTTTTTGCATACAATTATCGAATTGCTCCGAATGAATGTTGTCAAATTGTCACGAAAACCAAAATAACTAACAATCATACTCGTTTCTCTCCTTCTTCTTTTCTCTTATTTTGCTGTTGCTAATCATCACACACTAACAATTAGGTTCCACAATCAAATATTTGGATATTATTGCCTTGTTTGTGGATTATCCAAACAATCATATAATGATAGCAATTTTAGCATCGAACCAAAATGCTGACTTTTTTGTTATTCTTAAAATGGTTACCTTTAAATATGTGTGAAATTGCAGTCGACAAGTGTAAATACACAAACTTAGTTTTGAACATTTACAATTGCATTTTAGGTACAATATGGGCGCTATAAGAGTTTATCTTTTGACGCTTGATAAACTCAAGTTTAGCTTTCAATAGAATGTGTTTATTTTATTTTTGAATAAACATAAAAAAAATAATGTTCAGAATTTATGATGACAAATCTACGAAAAGTGCGATTGAATGTTTGTTTCGATTTGTTTAGATCATTCTTATCGGTTAATAAAGAAATGTTTTCACAAAAAACGTATTGTTATTGAAATTTGAAACTATTTTGACTGTGAAATTCACAGTGTGAATGAAATAACATATTCGCTTTTTTTGAGTCACTTGATGTTTTTATCAAATTGGGTGCATGTTGTACGAATGATATAAACACAAAAACAGCACCAATTCATTTCATCGCCACACTTGGTGCGCTGCTTCGACACATTTTGGTGAATATCTCGTGATTAGTTTGTTTCATACTCTCTCTCTCTCTCTCTCTCTCTCTCTCTCTCTCTCT
>NW_022200043.1:0-2367 GCF_009176525.2 Contarinia nasturtii | reverse complement strand
ATTCGATTTATTCCCAACAAAACATCATTTGTAACGAAAAATTCGTTCATCGCAACGAATTATACCTCGATTGAAAATATGCAAAAACTTTACACCAAACCAATTAATGGATTTCAGTTAGTATTAAGAGATTGAAATTCTAATTTGAAAACGAGTTAGTATTAACAGAAATTTATTTATTTATTTTTAAGATTCTTTCGAAAAGGAAAGGCTGGCGGATTCGTTGATGAAATGAGTAAGGAATACATAAAGAAATTTGATGAGTGGACAGTTGCACATTTAAAAGACTCGGATTTCAGCCCGGTCACCATTTGAGCGAATTATACAATATATTAAGTCTTACCAAATGCAGCATTTTGGGGAATCAGAGAATCATATTAATTTTTTTTTGGTCGCCATTCAATTTTTAAAGAGACCAAGGGCCTTTTTTTTAAAAAATACTTACATACTCAATCTGAATAAATGATGGATTTAGGACTTATAACTGAAAATTGGTTGTAAAATAAATAGAATAAAACTTGATTATTTAGAAAATATAAATTCGATTTTAATTTATCCATTAAAACTAAATCCAAATATTTACAGTCAAACTCTCTTTACACTTATAAAATTCTTTTAAAAAAATCTTAAAATCTACTTAAAATATCTCTCAAGAATACAAAAAAGGTAACAATAAAAAAATCAGTTTCTTTTTACAAAGTATGAATTCGAATTACAATTTAATGATATCTTTCTAAAAATCTAAAAAACTGTCGAACAAAATAAATATAATTTCAAAATAAATAATTGTCTTGGTTTTGGTTCGTATCTTTGGTGTCGATTTGGGCGGTATCGTTGGTTCGAATATTCAGTTTCAAGACCGTTCAAACTGAACGATTATTTATCGCAAAAATCGTTTTAAATAAAGTATAAAACGGTTGCGGTGGCAATGGTGACTAGAAGAATGAAAATGAAAATGTTTCCACTTTTGATGAGGCTATACTTGATGCATGTAAAAACCACTACAATTGCGATGGCAATAATAGCAAGTGCCAATACAATTTGGCCAATGCTGCCGCTGTTATTAATTACGGAATTCAGTACGCTCATCGCTGATGCTTTGTCGATTGCATTTTGCATTTGTAATCCATTCAATTCGTCGTTAATTTCTGATAATTTTGCGGTATCATCATCGGTGCTTAATCGCAGTAGTCTCAAAATCGGAATTTGTGGGCTTTTGATTTGTCTTGTTTTTTCAATTTCCGACGTAACATTCACGTCGAATTTGTCGGTGATGGTAAAATTTCGGAAAATTTTCGATTCGATACTTTGAAAAGCGACGATTTCAACGCGGTCAGTTTTGATACGACATCGATATTCAACGGAAATGACACCAGTTCCTTCCAGAATAATCGAAGTCCGCGATGTTGGACAAATAACAGTCACCGTTAGCTCCTTTGGCAATGTATACAAATAGGTGTTCGGTTGTTGTAGCTGCACCCACAATTCTTCGGTCAAGTTCGTTGCGCGGAAGTCACAACTTGAATTCACATTTGTGTTGCGTAACAAATTGATTTCACATCCCAAATGATTGTTGGCCGTTAAAAGTGGAAATGTTTGTTTGCACACCAGATGATGATGCATGGTGCGATGGCAATTTTTCAATTCATCCAATGTCAACGTCACAAATTTCTCTTTAAAACTATCAACACCAATGTATTCATTCCGTGGCACAATGTAACCGAATTGTTTGCTGGTATCGTTTCGATGCGGTGCACTGGTCGCTTTATACAATGTAAATTTTTTACTGTCAACCAACGGAATTGAGAACCGCACCACTAAATTATTGTCAACGATTCGTCCTTCGGTGCTTGTGATTTGATAGAATTTCGCCAAATTTTCGCCATTTATCACCATTGGCAATAGTAATCCTTGTCGTGCCACCAATAAACTAACACGCTCCAATTCATTCATAAACTGTCGTGGCGGTATTAATTGAAAACTTTTCGATTTTGTCGTTATTGCTTCGAAGAAATATCGCTGTTTTTCACGAAAACCGATGATAAGATACGATGTATATTGCATTAATTCACTTAATTTGCCCACTAAAACACCGGACACTTGAGCCAATGTTGATTCAATCGTTGCATTTTTTAATACAAAACTGAGATCGTCGAATTGCTTTTGAAGGGCCGCATTTTGAAGGTACTGCGATTGCATCGTATTATTTAACACTTTTAAAGACTCTTGAAATAATGTCGTTTGCTTCTCCGTCATTAGGAGATGCTGGAAGTTCTCGGATTTTAGAGCATTTATTTGCTCCATGTAAAATGCACCTTCGTCTTCGCTTAATGTTCCGAACAATTGTTTTGTTATTCCGCCTAAGAG
>NW_022200042.1:0-3256 GCF_009176525.2 Contarinia nasturtii | reverse complement strand
ATAAAATTTTGAGAAAGTCTATCTATTGTTTTGTAAATTTGTAATCGGCTTTTAAACAAAAAAATATCTCAAAAAAGAACAAATTACTATCTCAACACAAGTTCAATGCTTTGATCAAATTCTGTACTATCGATTACAAAAACATTGAATCTAACCCATTTTCGCTATTCCATACATGGGATTAGTGAATCCATGTGAATCCAACTACTGAATTGTCTATTCCACTTTAATTTCTCGAATTTTCACACTAAAAGTCTAATCCTATTCCACGTGTCTACCCCCTAGAAATAATCCCAACAATCGCAATCGATTAGAATAATAACAAGTTCTATGTCAAGAACTAGTTATCTATCTGTGGTTTTTCTATTTTTGAGAACAATGAAGAAATGTCAAAGAACACTCCATATTAATTTAATGCTAATACCATCAACTCTCTTACCAATGAATTGTTTGAAACGAATGCTTGATTTTGGCGGTTGATTCATATTCATCGCGATTTTCGATGCAAAAAATATAATACTAGTTCAACCGGTAGATTTGACGTCTTTGAGTATAAAATAGATATCAATAGAAATGTGTTCAATATTAGCATATTTATGTTTTGATAGTAGTTGAATTATCATGTTGGGTACTTTTAACAATGTGTGAGTCATTTTTCGTGATACAGCTTTTTTGAGAAAAATAAATTTATCCATCTCCACTATCAAAGCATTTTATCACAAGCGATTCCGTACTAAATGTATCCCATTTTAAGTTTTTTTTATATAATTCGAAGAATTTGTTTGGATAATGAAGAACTCTTCTGACAGAGATGGTTCTTTTGGTTATAGGAAAAATTGCAAAAAATTGTTTGATAACTGTGTAGGTGTTGTTTGGTTAAAATTAAATCAACAATAAATTAAAATCAGAATTTGTTGAAAAAACTACATTAATTTGACTACTACTTTTTTCCTTTCGCTTGAACAACTTACAAAGTTTCATTAAAACAAATTATTATGGCAACAAGAAGATTTGAGAGTATATCACTTACCAGTAAACATCCCCAGTTGAGAGATTTTTTTTTTGAAATTTCCTTTTGCATGTGATAGAGGGGTCCAAAAAAACAACTTTGGCACAATTTTTTTTCCCCAAATTAATATACCCCCTGGATACGCCCCCTTGAAGTGTCAAAAATCGCCTTTTTTGGGTGTTATTTTTGGTGAACTATATCTCGTAAATAACTAAAAATAATCGATTACTCTCTTCGGCAAAGTTGTAGCCCATAATAAGACGAAAAAAAATGACACCACGGGGGAGGTCAATGACCCCTCCTTGGGGGTCAAAAATCACCTTATAGGTTTTTTCGAAACATATCAGGGCGATTTAGACCCTTCAAAGGTCAAATGGGGTCATATGTTACTTCCCATAAAAGTTGCGTCTATCAACCCACTATCCATTGATATATTGCTTTGACCCCCCAGGGTGACCCAATTCGGGGGGGACGGGTCGAAATTTTTGAAAAAAAGTAAAAAATGCCCAAAATGGGGGTCAAATGCCCTCCGATCCCAAAATTGACCCCATTTTTGGATTCCTCGTAAAAAATTACCCTTAGGACACCCTACACCCCATGACCCCCCGACCAACCCTTGTACCCCAAAATCGGGTCGAAAAGTGAAAAAAATCGATTTTTCGAGTTTCCAACCCAGATTTGACCAATATTGAATGATTCGGTTTAGTCATGAAATAAAGAAAATTTATCGAAAATGTCAAGTACTTGAAGAAGGATGGGTCGATTGGAATCTTTGAAAATGAAACCATTTAGCGAAAAAGCCAAAAAAATGTGCGGAAAATTAAAAACAAAGCATTTTATGGAATTTTAACAGCTTTAGCTCTACTTCGTTTTTAAGCCGAATAATTTTCATAAATTCATCAAAATAGAGGTGTCCGGTCGTTGTTTGCGATCTTTGATCTCATTAAAGCGAGCAGTGTAAAAAAAATTGCTTGAAGCGAAAATGATTAGAATATTTTTGGATGTTGCGCGTGTATACAGTGTCAAAAAACTCATAAACGATTGAACATTTCATTAACATTCTATTCTGAGATTAGCATTTTTTAATCAGCTCAAACACTTTTGCAAGTTAATCTGACCAATTTAAACATGTGAGATCAGTCGTTGTTGTCTCGCTATTATAATAAGAACATTTTTTTCGTTTCATTCGCTTGGATTTATTTTCATTCTGTGAGGTGGTCTTCTATTCGATTTCAGTTAATTGAAATTTAATAAGAAATAATATTCGATCAACAAAAGAGTATAGAAAGTGACGATGAGTGTGAACAATCAAACATTTCTACTTCCTCAATGTGCAGCACAAAGTATTGGGAGCCATGCTTTCATGCTACCGTAATGACATGAAACTTTGCACAGACTATTTTATACACAGAAAAATAACATTCTGAAAGTTAGAAGAACTTTTAATTAAAATTAGAGGTACTTTCCATAGAAACTTTTCGTTTTTCAGCCAAAAATCGAAAATTTTATGTGGGAGGTACCTTTATTTTTAATTGAACGTTTTTCAAACTCTCAGAATGTTATTTTTGTTTGTAAAAAATGGTCTTTGCAAAGTTTCATATCATTGCGATATCGAACAGATATAGTTTCCATACAAAAATTGAACATTTTAGACCATTTTTGTAATTTTTTGTATGGGAAGTGCCTTAAAACGTTGTTGTATCTCAAAATAAATGTCAAATTCGGATTCCTGATACCAAAAAACCCCTTAAAACACATTTTCAATGAAATCGAAAACCTTCAAAATTTGCTCCAAAATGACCTTATCTCGAAAATTACCGACTAAAAAAAAACGCTTATTTTCGCTAGCTTTGAAAAACGGCTATCACCATTGAATTCAGCGTACCCAAATTGACTTTACCACATAGGTCTCCCGTCTGTTCCAGAAAAAAGTTGTCATTTTCGTGCACAGTGTTATGTACGCTAAAAATGCGAATATAATTTCAGAATCAGTCTCGTTCAATGTTGATGAATCATCGTTTGTGATTTTCTCGATTAAATTCGACGTCAATGTTTGATTTTTGTCCTGTTCGCTAAAATGCAAAGTTTGTGCTTCGTCTAGTTCAACCAGGTTGAGCAGTGTACAAATGAAAGTGATGGACCATCAACGATTTGATTGTGTGATGCATTCATTTTAAGTAATTTTGGTCCGGCGACTATACTGGTACAAATTGGATGCAAACTCACTGCTCCAATAGATGACATGTC
>NW_022200041.1:0-3160 GCF_009176525.2 Contarinia nasturtii | reverse complement strand
AGCATCATTCAATCGCTCGCATAAATGTATGTCTTTCTGAACGCTTGTTCGTTACATTGACCATTTGAATCTATATATACACGCATTCGTTGGTTGCCTACCCATTTGCTGCCTGATGAAACCACGTACTCTTATGTTCTTGATGATGAACATAATATTGTGTCATAAAATTCGATGCCAGCTACTGATGTGGATTTTTTTTTTCTCTCCCGAAAACAAATCCAATCTGTCAAAATCCTTTTGCTAGAGATTTTGATATGGATTTGACGCAGTGTGGCCGTATTGGCACAATCACAGCGTCAACTGAGGTTTAAACAGCGATTTTCATTATCTAAGCTGGATGAGATTTGCAATCGAATTCGAATATTAATAAATTCTGGATGAGATTCACGAGATCAAAACGTGTTTGTTGTACGTGATAAAACCACATCATTCGATTGAATTTCAAATAAAATTTATTGGTGTTTATCATTGGCTTCATAATTGTCATTTGAATTTTCGTTTTGCTACCGAATAACACCGAGGCAATCATTTGAAATTGTCTCCGTTTTTCATTTGGCATTTATATGGAACCATCTTTTGAATTGAAAAACAATGAGCTTTTATTTGGAAGGTTTTCCATTTTTTAATTTTATCTAAGTCAACAATCATGTCGCCGACAAAATCTTACGCCTAATATCAAAAAAAAATTATCGAAAAAATAAACATTTTTTTCTCTCTCTTTGTTTTTTAATCTGATTTCAGCTACATCATCACTTCTACCATATCTAACAATTCACATGCAAAGTATAGGCTTAACAATTGAAGAAATCGCCATAATTTATTTAGCACTGCCGTTTACGACGTTTTTAAGCCCTCCGCTTACAGGTAATGTTTTCTTTTTTATTTCAATATTATTTTCCAATTTTTTTTTTACATTTAATATCATGAAAAAGAGTATTGTTACAAAGTATCGTCTGTATTATCTGTTATTTTTATTGTTAATCGTAATCGCAGACAAGATGATTTGCGTTTTCTATATCGATTATGTTATGGAATCCATGATCCTAATAATTCATCCCATGATCATCATATAATGGTTAATCCAAAATCCAATAGAATTTCCCAGAAAGTCTTTTTAATAAATATGGCATTCCTAATACAAACAACTACCTTCATAAACAATTAAAAGCGGGTAGAAATTATAACATGCGCACACTCACAAATCAACTCGGAATAGAAATGAATGATTTATAAGACGGTGCAAATATTTTTTTGTCCGAAATAGCACAGCAGTTTCGTCAATCCGAATTTTCGCGACATGTTTTTCGCCGCCTTTTTGATAATCACACTGATAGCAAGTAAGATATATCGGACGGGATGTAATGCGTAGATATTTCGGTAAGAAAACAATATCCAATGAGCGAAGAATGTGTTAACGACCTTTTGTCGTAGATTGTTTACGGTCTATAAAATTAATTACACAGAGAAGCTTATTACGTAGTGACGAATGAAAAAAAAATGGCTACCGTTCAAAATGAAGATTGGCATTGTTTTGTCTGTTTTTTTTTTCTTCTTATTTGTCACATACTTTAAGTAAATGAATTGATAAGTTCAAAATGGTTATTTCAAGTTCGTTCCGCTTTAAACAGCAACCATGTCTCTCTCTCTCCAGTATTTACTTCAATCGTTTTCTGCCGTCGCTATTTCAGTGCGATTATATCGATACGGGAAATGGCGCGATTAAGTGCCTCACTTTACATCATGATGTGTCATTTTGTTTTGCAAAAGTATTTCATTCGCATGTTTTCCATAGAAAATATTCATTTCACATTTAAAACTGATAAAAATATATATTTGAATAGGTTTTTTGGTGGATAAGTTTGGCAAGTACAAACCAGTCGTAGTTATGAGTTTACTGCTAAATGCAGTTTTTCATCATTCATTGATGATGATACCACAACAAGAAATACCCGGTGCTGTGCCGAAAGCTTATGTCATGAAGCATCCGATGACAAACGCTGTTGAGGTAAAGATGCGAAATAAATCGGCTTAAAAATACCGATGAACACTTTTAAAAGCCATTTTATCTCCCTTATAGGTCTGGTGGTCACCATGTCCAAGTCGCGAGTGTCCAGAAGAGGAAGGAATTGATATTGTTGTTGATCAGTGTTTAGATCATTGTTTATTGCTCGAACAAAATCCGAAAATTGAAATAATTGCACCGCCAACAAAAAGCCCGATGCGACCACCGGTTACAGAAGATAATGGAGACATTGACGATCTTAACTTCCATTTGAGCAAACATAAGCATAAAGACATCAAAGGTCATTATTCATCAACAACAACGTACTCATCAACTACAGAACCGCCGAGTGAGTTTTACATAATAAAGATGCATCGTTTTAATGTTAAAAAAAAATTATGAACAAAGAGACTGTTCCTCACAATTAGAGGATGATGACAAAATTGATGACATTATGATGTTAGAACCTTCGGCTTCTAATATTTTGCTCTGAAAAACCGTTTCTGATTAAGAATGATCTTGATATAATAATTAAAAAAAAAAACAATTTATTTGCAGCGACGACGAGTAAACTAAATGAAACGCTTGAGAATCAAAATGTAACGAGTGAAGAAGAAGGAGGTTGGGTGCTAGCAGATGCAGATGATGCGGCACATTTTCTACTTGACCTGCATCCGTATCTTGGTCCTCCAAAAGAAAATCTTGGTATTGTTGTCGAACAAGACGATAACGAAACGGTGACTGACTTCAAAACCAGATTCGGTGAAAAATTGCTCTGGGACAATTTTGTAAATGTGACTGAACTTGAAGAAGGTGATCTACGATGTGGCGGTTTGGTTGTATTAACAAATATGTCCGGCATCAGTAATAATCGCTTGAATGAGTTGGCGGCCGATTGTATGGTTCAAGAATGTGCGTTTAGACATGGTGGCCCCGAGATGTGTCCGTAAGTGGTGTCTATGTCTACTAGGGTGGGTCAATTTTTTTAAAGGGACAATATAAAATGACCTGGGGTGGCTATGAGTACTACATAGCAAGAGAAAACATTCTGTATCATTACTTTTTCTAAAGTCATCCATCCTGTCCAGGGAGCCGGATTTGAAAAAATTCTCGATTTTGGCCAAAATGTGACATATTTTCTGATGAAAATTTGTA
>NW_022200040.1:0-3144 GCF_009176525.2 Contarinia nasturtii | reverse complement strand
ACGAATACAAATTTATGTGAGCAAAAACCAAATATACAAACAGACAGTGTTTCTTATGTAAGTAGGCTGTTTTACCTTTGCGCTGTCTGTTTGTATATTTGGTTTTTGCTCACATAAATTTGTATTCGTCTTTTTGCAGAATATTCTGTATGTTATTGTTTTCTTCTTAGGCCGTCATATACGAACCATTCCTTGATCGTCAGGAGCTGAAATGGAGTGAATACAATAGAAGTGATTGTTAAATGTTGTTTGTAAGAATGAAAGTGTTTTTATACAACAATCACTTCTATTGCTGTCGCTACATTTCAGCGCCTGACGTCAGTTGCCTGACCTGATTCATCTGGATGAAAATATCTCAATATAATGTCTGCATATAGACAATTACCACTTAAAACAGCCTGGTGAAGTGGTGTATAATTATGCTTGTCTGCAGAATTCACATCAGCTCCAAGTTCAAAAAGATTTTTGACCATCTGCATGTTACCTGTAAAATGTACGAAGTTCTTATGAAACAAACTTTTCTTCTAAATTAATCGATTGAAAACTACCATTACGAGCAGCCAAAGACAAAGTTGTATAGTTTTCGACAGTTGTAGCATTTATATTTGCTCCTTGTTCAATTAAATATTTAAAAATGTCATATATGCCTGAAATGTTTGGCAAATAAATAGTTGGCGTTTCGACCATGTTATTTCCATTTTCAATAATTACCATATCGAGCGGCGTTATGGAGTGGTGTCCATTTATCATTGTTTTCGGTATTTGCCTTTGCCCCATGAGTGATTAAGTATTCAACCACTTCCAATTTTCCTGAAATATTAAACAGAGAAACAGTTGACTTAACTACTTTGGCGATCACGTTTTATATTTTCAGTTTTCAAATATATAGACAATTACCATCTTGAGATGCCCAGTGAAGTGGTGTGTTATTATTTCTGTCTTTAGAATTCACATCAGCTCCATGTTCGACAAGGTGTTTGACAATCTGCATGTTACCTGTAAAATGTACGAAGTTCTTATGAAACAACCTTTCTTCTAAATGAATCCATTGAAAATTACCATTCTGAACAGCCACAAACAAAGTTGTATACTTTTCGATAGTTGTAGCATTTATATTTGCTCCATGTTTAATTAAATATTTGAAAATTTCAAATTTGCCTGAAATGTTGTGCAGATCAATAGTAAGCCATCCGACCATGTTTATTTCTATTTTCAAAACCTATATATATATATAGGCGATATAATCAATAATTACCACGTTCAGCAGCCTTATGGAGTGGCGTCCATTTATCATTGTTTTCGGCATTTACCTTTGCGTCATGAGTGATTAAGAACTCAATAATTTTGAGTCTATCTGAAATATTAAGCAGAGAAACATTCAGCATCAGACCATTCGCGCGTGATATTTTCAGTTTTCAAACGTATAAACAAATACCATATCGAGCTGCCACGTGTAGTGGTGTATCATGTTTTTTATCTCTAAAATTTACATCAGCTCCATGTTCGATAAGACGTTTGACAATCGGCATGTTACCTGTAAAATGTACGAAGTTCTTATGAAACAAATTTTTTTCTAAATGAATCGATTGAAAATTACCATTCTGAACAGCATAAAACAATGGAGTGATATTTTGAACAGTTGTGGCATTCATATTTGCACCATTGTTGATAAGATATTTAACTAATTCCGCTGAGCCTGAAATATTCAGAAGAAAAACAGTTAGCATCACACATAGAAATTATCGGTCAAAGACTTACATCCTATATGAAATTGACGTTTATGTCGTGTGGAAAAAAGTGACTGACTGATTGGCTAGCTAAAATCGACTGAAATTGAAAATTGTTAACTGAAGTCGTCTATCCAGTCGACTTAAGTCGTCTATGTATCTCATTTTAAACAGATGACAAATTTGGGACATTTTTGTCTATAGTCAACTGCGATTGATGTTGAATTAAGTTACATTTTTCTCTACTATGATTGACTGAAAAATCAGACAAAACAACTTCAATCTCAGTTGGCTTTAGCCAAAAACGTCCCAAATTAGTTAACTCATTAGTCAGTCAGTAATTTTCCACATGGAGAATTGGTCAAAATCTAGGTCAAAATACACTGGATTATACAGATTTCTTATAAACGTGAATTTTATATAGGATGTGTGTGATAATTACTAACACTTGATATTTATGGTTTTCAAACATATAGAAAATTACCATGTAGAGATGCCATGTGTAGTGGTGTAGCATGACTGTTATCTGTAGAATTCACATCAGCTCCATGTTCAACAAGATATCTGACAATTTCCCTGTTACCTGTAAAATATACGTAGTTCTTTTGAAACAACCTTTCTTCAAAATTAGTCGATTGAAAATTACCATTCTGAACAGCCAAAAACAAAGGTGTTTGGTTGAATACAATTGTATCATTTATATTAGCTCCATGTTCAATTAAATATTTAAACATTTCATATGTGCCTGAAATGTTGTGCAGATAAATAGTTAGCGATCCTACCACGTTATTTCCATTTTCAAAATCTATATTCCAAGCACTGAAATTGCACTGTTCACCCGGGGTTTTGACACCGTGCGGAGTGAGAAACGAAGAAAGTACATATAGCGTATATGTAGTGTATACGCTTCATGATGCTATGCGTCTTATCCTTTATTCCATTTTTCATCCATCTGCATACATTTTAGCAAATGTTGCTACACGCTACATAGCAAACAGATGAAAGAGGAGAATAAAGAATAAGACACAAGGCAAAAAGCGTATACACAGTACACGCATACATGTACTTGTATTTCTTCTCATCTCGCTCCGTATTCTATTTCGTGTTTTCGTAACTTACGCACGGTATCAAACCCCCGGGCGAACAATCCAATTTGAGTGCTCGGGTAGCTCCATGAGTGATGAGGTATTCAACCATTTAATATGTACTTGAAATATTATGCAGAGAAACAATTGGCTTAACTATTTGGCGATCATGCTTGATATTTTCAGTTTTCAAGTTTTTACCATATCTAATTGTCCAGTAAAGTGGTGTTTGATTATAGATGGTTCTAGAATTCACATCAGCTCCGTGTTCGACAAGATATTTGACAATCTGCATGTTACCTGTAAAATATACGAAGTTCTTATGAAACAAA
>NW_022200039.1:0-3010 GCF_009176525.2 Contarinia nasturtii | reverse complement strand
AAATCACAGTTGCTTACTTGAAAAATGATTTATATATGTTAAATCAAGAAAAGCTCTATTCAGTTATTAAAACTACGAACAAATGCATACACTATTGGCATAGAGTACTTGGGCACCACAACCTAGGGGTTTTCATGTAAGATTTTGTTTCACGAATTCGACGAATAAACAACAGTATAACAAATAATACAAATTTTTACAAATCATGCAAATCTTTACCGATTTCACTATTTTGTGCCAAAAATCCACCGATATTCGCCGATATGCGAAGTGTCTTTGTTCTGGAAGTGGGCTTTGGTGGATCCTCAGGATCGTTCAGAACCGCTCCCAGGTCTGGAAGTGGACCCTCAGGATGGGTCAGGGCATTGTCAAACCATGGTCTGGTCGATCCAGAGGATCCACCAAAACCCACTTCCAGAACTGGGAGCGGTTCTGATGATCCTGTGGATCCACCAAAACCCACTTCCAGAACAATTAAGTATCAAAAAATACCCGAATATTAACGATATTTTACAGATATGCCGATATTTCACCGATATGCCAATACGCAACGATAATACGCAAATATCATCCAATAAAAATACATGCAAACCCCTAGACCACAACATTAATGACATTATAAAAATGAATAATATGAACTTGGTTGATGGTATCGAGATATCAAAGTGTAATTGTGAATCAACATGTGAAATATGCATCGAAGCCAAAATGACACGAAAACCATTTACAAAAGAAAAAGAAAAATATTCAAAAAACATTTTGGGTATTGTGTATAGTGACTTATGTGGACCTTTCCGAACACAAACTTCAGGTGGAAAGAAATATTTTCTCACCTTTATTGACGAATTTTCACGATATACAAAAGTCTATTTATTAAATGAGAAAAGTGAAGTGAAAAAACACGTGAATTCATTCAACTAATGAAAACTCAAAAAGGTAAAATACCAAAGATTTTCAATACTGATCGTGGTGGGGAATATCTCAACAATCAATTACAAAACTATTTAACTGGTTTGGGAATCAAATTTCAATACACAGCACCATACACACCACAATTAAATGGAATAGCTGAGAGAAACAATAGAACGCTGGTTGAAATGATACGCTGCATGCTGAAAGATGAAGCTTTAATGACTGCAAACTATTTACAAAATTGAATATTTACTCGAAGCACAAACAAAACACCATTTGAAATGTGGAATAATCGTAAGACATATTCAAAAAAAAAATCGCCGTAAACTTGATGATACATCGATAAAAATGATTTTACTGGGATATGATAAAAATAATGTGCTAAAATGCTACGATAAATTAACAAAAAAAATTGTTTACAGTCGTGATGTAACATTTACTAATAATGAACTTGAAATTTCATTCAATAATAATAAAAGTGATATCAACGATGAAATAATCAACAAAGACAATGACAAAAAACCACCAATTATCAATATACCAAACTCATCATCTGAAAGTATTTACAGCGATCCAGAAGGAACAATTTACAATGAATCTGAAACAGAACAAGAATCAAGACCAAAAAGATCAAATCAGGGTGTACCACCAAAAAGACTTGGATACGATTCAAATTTTGAACAAATCAATTCAATTATTGTACCAAATAACTACAATCAAGCAATTTCAAACGAAAAAAATCAACAATGGATCAAAGCAATGAATGAAGAATACGAATCATTGATGAAAAATCAAACATGGCAAATTTGCAAATTACCATCAAACAGAAAAGCAATTGGATCAAAATGGATTTATCAAATTAAAACCGACGAAAATGGAAATATTGATCGATATAAAGCCCGTATAGTTGCACAGGGGTATTCACAAAAATTTGGCATCGATTTCAATGAAGTATTTGCACCAGTAGCAAAACAAACAAAATTACGAATACTTCTATCAATTGCATCAAAAGAAAAACTCAAAGTAATACATCTGGATATTAAAACAGCATTTATAAATGGACATCTACAAGAAACAATCTACATGAAACAACCACAGGGATATGAGATTCAATGGAAAGAAGATCATGTATGCCTATTGAAACGAAGCTTGTATGGACTAAAACAAGCACCAAAAAGCTGGAACGATGAAATCAACAATGAATTAACCAAAATGAACTTCATCAAAAAAAGAGCTGATCCGTGTTTGTACTATAAAAAATTCGCGGATGGAGAACAATGCTGGTTACTCATTTACGTTGATGACATCCTGATTGTATCAAAATCATCCGAGAAAATACATGAAATTAAAAAACAAATTGCAAACTTATTCGAAATTCGAGATTTGGGAGAAGTAAAATATTACCTAAGTATTCAAATAACAAAAATTGGTGATATCTACTGCATGAATCAAGAAAAATACATTAATCAAATACTGAATGATTATCAAATGAATGAAGCTAAACCATCGAATATACCAATTGATGTTAGTTACTCGAAATCATCAAATCAAGTATTGCTCGAAACAAATTCTAATTATCAAAAATTAATTGGAAGTTTGTTGTATATTACACTAAACACACGACCAGATATTTCAACTGCAATTTGCATTTTATCACAAAAGATATCATCACCATCGAAAGAAGATTGGAATGAATTAAAAAGAGTGCTAAGATATCTAAAGGGAACCAAACATTTCAAATTGATGCTTGCTAACAATGACGAAAAATCCGAATTATTAGGATTTGCTGATGCAAACTACGGTGAAAATCGATTTGATCGAAAATCTAACAGCGGCTACATTTTCAAATTAAATGGAGGCACAGTCAGTTGGAGTTGCAAAAAACAAAAAACCGTATCACTATCTTCTACTGAAGCCGAATTCGTAGCATTGTGTGAAGCAGCAAAAGAAGCAATATGGTTACAACATTTACTGAATGACATGGGGAAACCACAATTATCAACAATCATCTATGAAGACAACCAAAGCTGTATCAAGATGATTCAAAACGAAAAAATATCGAATCGAACCAAACATATTGATGTGAAATATTTCTTCA
>NW_022200038.1:0-3602 GCF_009176525.2 Contarinia nasturtii | reverse complement strand
AACCGTTGTTCTTGAATCTCTAGGGTCAAAACGCGTTGAAAAATGATTTTTGTGCATTTCACAATTTTGAGCTGATTATAATACTTTAATGCGTAGAGTGTACGGAAAAGAAATTTAGAACTACATCAAAACTTACGTTGAATAAAAGCAATAAAAAAAATTGTTCACGGATGCGGATAAATATTTTATCCGTGAATACAGAAATAGCGACGGATGTATTAAGAATTCTTCACGGATACACATCCCACGGACATACAATTCATCCGTATTCGCAAGCTTAGTTTAACGGATACGGATAAAATATATATCCGCATCTGTGACGGATACGGATGAAGTTGTCATCCGTGGGAGTAATGACAGTGAGCCTGTGTGGCCGAATGAATGACTGAGTGAGTGAGTGAGAGATGATTGGGAAACCATTACAATGTAAGAAACTATATAGTTGGACTACACACAAACGCACACACATAGGAAATAGGAAACACATTGCTGACAAAAATTTGAGATTTGGTCTGTAGTAGAGAGATGAGCAACGTCACAGCGACACACAACAGCAACGTCACAGCGAAAACATTGTGCGTTTTATTTTGGGCAGTCAGTGAAAACAAGATTTGTACAGTTTGTCGCTACGAAGAACCACAAAACTGCGTTTGAATTGCAAACAGATTGAAAAGTTAACAAACTTTTGGCTTCATGCGAACACTCATCAAGACACAACGAATGCTGTCACTACGCAATAATTCTACAACAGTTCGATTGTTTTCTAAATCCTGCAAAACAACGTACCGTTACCGGCTTTGTTCATTTGGAAACATGAAACTAGAACTACAGTGCTAGTGGCTATAGCAAGTCAATTCAAAGTGAGACACACAGACGGATACAGTGAACAACAATTGAAGTGGTCGGACGCATACATTATTCGGTGAAAATCGACGAAAATTTTTGTTTAAGTATACTGAATTTTAGTTGACAGAAGATGAAACGACGTCGCAAACCCACTTCGGCCGAGTTCGGCAAAAAAGCCATTGAAACGGCAAAATCAAATATGAAACATTGAAATAAAAACCGAGAACAATTCACCGTGGTGATGACACTGAATCAATTTTTGCGCGATGAAATTTTTTTCCCAGACAAACAACGTCTGAGCGATTTGATTGAACGAGTTGTGGTCAATTCCTCAAAAATATTCAAATTGGCATCGCTTTATGTGCTCTTCATATTGAATCGGTTGGTTGAGAGCAGTATTTCGAATTTTTCAATGCCAATCCATTCAATTATAATTACCATTAAATAATGCAAATTGAAATTTTCATTTTTTTTTTCAATTCATTGAATTGAATTTTCAATTACCATCTACATTCAAATTGCGAAATGAATTGAAATTCATTTCAATTGCGTGAAGTTGCAGAGATTGATGCCTTATACGGCATTTGTACATATCTAAGGTCAAAAGTGAGGTTAATATTTGAATGCTCACATTTAACAAAAACGCTTGCTGTGTCAATAAGTTCAAAAGAAATCGCAGCAATGAAAACAATTTCAAATTTTAATTTTTTTAATTTGTGTATCATTCTATTGTGATCAATTTCCGGTAAGAATTTTGTATTTTAAAGGGAACCGTTGTACGAATTCCATCATTCCTTTTATGGCATACCTCAATTTTTTATTATTGATTGTATTTTCTTTTCGTCGTTATCGAACCAAAAAACAAACAAAAAAAAATCAGTTTGCCACAACTGTAAACCGGTCGAAGATGGCGTTTTTCATGTTCCAATTCAATGGACACGCAGCGTTCATCGTACATACAAAAAGAAACATCGAGAATGGAAATACCGATCCGAATGTACATTCCATCGACCGGCTCAGAAGCGAATCCAAATCCAGAAACAAGACAAAAGAAAAATAGATACAAGGAACCAAAAACATTAGTTATATTCAATCGTGACATAAATGCAGCGAGAAATATGATTAAGAAAGGATTGTACATGTTGAATCATCTACCGATGCCAAATTGTTTTCGACCATTCAGGCATCAACTCCATTATTATTACAAAAATCAAAAATTGACGTCTACGCGAACATTCCCATAATGAGAATCTCATTGTTTCAAAAAATGATACCAAACGTAGTAGTGGACGATGGTAACAAATACTAGAAATAGTAAGCATATTAATGGCATTTTTTTCTCTTTTCATAGTGATCAACGATCTCAACACTACTACTATTACTACTACCAAATCTCAAATAAAAGCAAAATGTTGTTGTGGTCATTGGTTTTGGCGCTTAAACTATATACTTTCTTTTTTTAATATCATTTTCCATTTCGTTCGATAACTCATTGATTAATTTCCATTTTTTCAATTCTTTTCTTCTGATCAACTTAGGCAAAACCGCAAGAGTGTGAGAATAAATTTAGATTATTTGGTAGTGCTTGACAAATAAAATTCATTGTTCAATTTGTATCACTTTTCTACTGAATAACTTTTTAAGATAAAAAAATAAAATTTATTCTTTATTATTTTCGTTTAAAAAATATGTTTTCTTTTATTTAAAGAGATTTTAACAATTTATTCAACGTCTTTTTCCTTTTCCACGTTTTGAGCCACTTGCAATGAGATGTCCAGGATCACTTGAATGAGATGATTGTCGTGATTTCAGTAATGGAATTTTACCTAAAATTTCGAAAAATTGAATTTTTGAAAGAAATTCGATAGAATAATGTTATTAGGTTGTTAGTATATTTTAACGTTAAACAAATTATCTATATATATGAATGATCAATTGCCTTACAAATTTATAGAGTTATTTGTAATTCAAATAAAATATATATGTAAGAAATGAAATTTTACCACCCAAATGAAGTAAAATGCTTTCTCTGGTTTTAAAATCAGGATTGAATGGTGTACCATCATCATTTTTCAATTGAACACGTATGCGACCGCGATGTTGCGACTCCTATTTTATAAATACAATATTGCAGAAAAATATTAAACAATTGAATGATAATTTTTCCCACAATTTACATATATACCTTGCTTTTCTCACGTGGAAACATTTTATTTTCAATGCCGATTCGTAGATTCGATACAGATAATACATCTTTGATTTCTTGATAGGTTGGATTTTCAACGCATAAATCTTTGCGAATTTTGCGTCCTTCGTTTCGAGATTTTTTGTTATTGATGTATGCTGGATAAATACAAATCCATCTGAAATAATTCAAATTTATATATTATTTCAAAACTTTTCTCAAACATAAAATAATACATACCTTTCACGATCACTCAAACTTTTGTTTGAAATATTCTTTTCATGTAAAGTTGAGGGTTCTGTCGCCATTGTGTGAAGTTATCTAAAATGTATTTATGGTATTTATTTTCGATAGTTCAACAAATGATTAGGTATTTTGTGATACGTATACATAAAATATTAGCGATGTCTGTCAAAAGTTAGCCAAATGTCAAAAAATTAAAGTCAAAAAATCAATGTCAAAAAATTACGTAGACTAATAAATCAAATTTGGAACGTTTGAATAATTTTTTTTACTATAGGTATATTATCAATTTATTTCGTGTTATTTGTACTTCCAAAACAATAAAATA
>NW_022200037.1:0-9635 GCF_009176525.2 Contarinia nasturtii | reverse complement strand
TGATATGACAATGTGATCCACTCGGATAGTAAACTATACTGCACTTTGACTAAAGATCAGATGTTATTGATGCTGCAATGTCACAAATTGAGTAAAATACATGAAAAGTTCAGATGCGGAAGAGTTTTGGCCTTTTTATTCTAGAAAGTGGCGAAAATATTATAATTTTTCTCATTTTTCTGTATTTTTTCTTTAATGTCTCCATTTGGTACCAAAAATGAATTTATGACATGAAATACTTTGCACACATTAATTTCCATGTTAATTTCAGACAATTATTGATCATTCCGGATCAGGAAACCTTTAATATTCATAAATTTGTGTTCAGAAGAATAGTTTTGAATATCAGGATTTTTGTAAATTTTCAATGAAATGTTGTTCCATGGTAAAGGTATCCATTTTTGAATTTGAATGAATTTTTCCACTTGAATGTGTTATTTGGATCCTGTTCTGATGATTTAAGCATAAAAATAAGCAATACTGAAAGTATAGTGCATTTTGATGCCTTACACAAAAATTCAAAAAAATCAAAAAAATTGAAAAAAATCCAAATTTTTCCCATTTTTGATACTTCGCCGTTGAGCCGTGACATCTCAGTTTATATTTTTTTCCTACAAAAACGCCTGATTCGTGATCAGGGGATCCAATAGCCAAGGTTATAACCCTCGCCGTTAAAATGTTTGAAAAATGCTACACCCTAACACGTATCCAATATCATCCTTTGGATGTACATATGACATATTACGTTACGATAATTGAAGCGATTTTTTACGGTTTTATTACAACTCTTACTTCATAATCCTCTTGCATGATGGATTTGGGCTATTTACCAAAGCATGTATTCAGTGGTATTATTTCAAAAATTTACAAATATCGAAATGCTGCAAATGTTCTCAGTGTTTGAATTCCAGGAGGCACGTTGGTCGTATTACAAAAGGAAGATAGAAAAGACTCATGTCGCACACGCTCTACAATTTTTTACGCTAGTGGTTAAATTGTTTTTTTCTTCTGTCTATTCATGGTCATGTTAGTGTTCATATTTGTAATAAAGAGCAAAATTTGTGTAATGTTCAACTATTGCCAATAACAAAATCGAACGAAGGCGAAAGTAAAGAAAGCAAGTGGCGTATATACAGGGTGCTTGTGTTTAAATTAAATTTTGCCTCGGTATATAGAATTTCTCTTTTGTTGAAACCAATATTAAGTTTGAGATTTTGCTTTTCCATGCACACTTCTGCATGCTACGAAATTTGTTCTGTGTTGGTACCATATTCTCAATATATTGCATTGTCTGTTGTCGAATTTCGAATTTGGTGGTTGACTGCAGTAGTCGAATTTATTGCTTAGTTTTTCCATGCTTGCATTGCATTTGCTAGTAGTTTGGCTACAAATTTTATTACCGTTCTGATTTTTATATCTATTCTTGTATTCGTTTTATTTGGCATTATTTATATTCATGAATGAATATGTATGTCTGCATGATTTGCGCGTATAAAGAATATTGAAGCGCCTTAAACGCGCACTCTTATTTGACAATAAATAAAGCAAAAAAAGGGAACGACGACAAAAAATACAAAAACGACTGCTTAACAAGATCTTTTGTTTACATTGTGCACTGAACCGAACATACTCAGTCGCGCCACATGCAAGCAAACGCCACATACGATTCACCAAAATAGTATTAATAATAGTAGTAGCGGCAGCAGCAAAAAGAGTGTTTAGCATTCGAAGAGGGAAGTATGATTTCAATTTGACAGCATGTGTATCGGATGCAGATTCGCATGTTACTTTTTCACTCCTGTATTATGTTTTGCTTGTTATTTTTGCTATATTTTTTTCACGCGCATTAAAGAGAATGGCATCAAATATAAATTTCATTTTGAGATGGTTCTCTCTCTATCTATCTTGCGTCTAAGTGTTTATTTTAGGGGTTGTACATGTGTGTTTTTTATATGTGGCATGTCTTTCCTTATTATCCTTGATCTCGTTGCGAAATTTGTGCTATTTTGACTTTTCTTGCTTGTACTACATCAATTTTGATAATACATTTAGATGGGGTTCCACTTTTTTTAGTCACTTTTTGCCTCGCTCTTTTTTTATCGAATATTGACTTGTCGAATTAACCTTACCACTAGCGCGTGCACACTTCAAAATGAAATCTACTCGTGTAGAAGTTGATAGGGTAAAAGGAAAATTGAAACCATTGTTGTTGCTTGCACAGGAAATTGCACAACACGAAACGCAACTGCATGCAAAAATGATAAGATATTCCATGTAATTTATTCAAATGATCCAAAATAAGTGCACAATGATAAACATAATCAAGTTAATTTGTTGATAAATTGATAAGAAGGGAAAAAGATAAAACAGTAAAGACTGGCAACAAAAAGTATTTGCATTGACGTGCAAGAATGAAACTCAAGCACCCATTTCAGACAGTTCGACAATGATATTCATAATTTATTTTTTATTATGATATTGAATGTTCTTTGTTTGATTCTATTTGTCTGTTCATATTTACCATTGTGTCGATATATACCATATTGGATGCAATTTGATGTTCTCAATGGCTCAAACAGGATATGCGATATCATATTGGTGCTGCACAGTCTCAGATAACGAATTACATAAACAAGCGTCGAAACAAACAAACAACCACCGGGAATTAACCGATCAATATAATGTCAACTTTTAAAATTGAGCGAATACAGTTTAATATTGCCGTCCATTTGATTTATTTCAGTAAATTGAAAGGCACTTGAAGAAAGAGAAACGCAATTATATTTACTGATACCGAAATGGCATGCGACGTTATTCTCATTCACCATTAGAATGTATCGATTTTCAAAAAAAAAAGTGCTCTTATGAATAATCAATGCCAAATGGTTCCGAGAATCTCGCCCAGATGTTTTTTTGCAAAATAAAAAAGTCTAAAAAAAGTCTAAAAATTCCCAAAAATGGTCGAGTTTTTGAACTTTTGTGTTTGATGAAAAACTTGACCATACTCTCATTATTGATTAATTTTCTGCTTAAATCATCAGAACAGAACTCAAACAACACATTGCAAAAGAAAATTTCATCCAAACTTAAAAATGGGTACCTTCACCATGGAGCATCATTTCATTGAAAATTTGCAAAATTTCCTAGGGGGTAGACACGTGGAATAGGATTAGACTTTTAGTGTAAAAATTCGAGAAATTAAAGTGGAATAGACAATTCAGTAGTTGGATTCACATGGATTCACTAATCCCATGTATGGAATAGCGAAAATGGGTTAGATTCAATGTTTTTGTAATCGATAGTACAGAATTTGATCAAAGCATTAGCAATATTGAACTTGTTTTGAGATAGTAATTTGTTCTTTTTTGAAATATGTTTTTGTTTAAAAGTCGATTACAAATTTACAAAACAATAGATAGACTTTCTCAAAATTTTATTGATGAAAAAAATAATTTGAATTATCAATAACAAAATGTCATACTCCAGTGTCGATAAATAAGTTATCAACAAAGTGAATAGCGGCGAAATGTGACATCATATTTGACAATGAAATGACAAATTGGTGGAATAGAAGGATTACTGTTTATATATTGGAATCATGGTTTAATCGTTTGTGTCTCCCCCCTAGAAAATTTCCGATTTCCAAATTATTCATTTCTACACGAATATTTATGAAAATTAATGGTTTCATCCAATCCAGGATGAACAATAATTGTCTGAAATTAATGTTTACGAAGTATAACATGTCATACATTCGTGCTTGGTATCCAGTAAGTGCAGCGGATCGCCAGTAGTACATATGAAGCAACTAGAATATTCATGAGCTCAAGAAATTTGTCAAAATAAAACTGCAACGTGCCTAATGCCCATACATTTTTTATGTTGCTCTTTTTTTTAAACAAATTTCCTGAGCTCACGAATATTCTAACCGATTTATATCATGATATTGCAATGAATGCAAGCGGATCGTGTACCTCTAAACCTTGAAAGCGCTTACAATATTCGCCGTACAAGTTATAATTATGTCACTTAAATCTCATTATGACCCCAAAAGGTTATATTCTTTATAAACAGTACGTATACAACCATCATAATTGAAAAGAAGTGAAAATTGTGTATCAAAATTGAATGGAAAAAAGGTGTTTAATACCACTAAATGTCTTTTAAATTATTCTGCTGTTCAATTCGTTCAAGAAAAACGCCAAAATATCCTTCTAAAATGGATAAATACAGAACAGCGAAACAAACAAATACGCTCACCGACTACGTGCACCAATGTGCAATCAATAGGCACAAGTGTCAAATGTAAGCAATTTGCACTGTCTTTGTATGGTGTTACCTGCCTGTCATTATTTTTTTGTCTGTTATTTCCGTGGCTGGTTCTGCCGTTTCAAGTAAATAACTAAACAACATTGAGTGTATAGTCAAGTTTTTGTTCAAACTCAAATGAAAATCGTCAATTTTGAAATTTGTGGACTGGCTGCATGAATCCAGTTTTGATTTTTTTTTTTGCAAAAAACACCTGAGTGTGATTTCTGGGATCATTTGGCATTGGTTATGTTATGCATAGGAACAATATTGATTTCGAAATATTTCACATTTTCGATACACTCTATATCACCATATCATCGTTTGACTTTCATGAGTCAAGAATCTTACATTTAACTGTTTACATTTATGTTTTTATTTTTGTATTTATTTCAAAGTAGAATTTCTTTGAATTTCAGATCATTATCTGTGCACTTGGCCAACGAATACCTTTTGCTTCGGTGAAACGAATTAATTTTCTAAGTAAGCAATTTGATGTACTGAGATGAACACGATTACTAATATAAATGAAATATATTACAGGGGGAGGCAAAAGTTTTAAGCCTGATATAGCAAGACACGTTGTATTTTTAAATGAGTATATTTATTATTCAAAGTAGTCTCCATGTACACGAATGACACTTTCATAACGATGCTTCAATGCTTTAATTCCCCCCTCAAACCACTCGGCACTCTTGTTCTCCCATACGTTGAAAATATCGGTTGAAATCTCTTCTTCGGTCTTGTACTGCTTTCCCTTGAGATATCTCTTGGTGTTTGGAAACAGGAAATAGTCGCTGGGGGCCAGATCTGGAGAATACGGTGGATGGTGAAGTTGTTCGAAGCCGCATTCCCTGATGGCAGCTTGTGCAAGCAATGATTTGTGAGTTGGTGCATTGTCATGCAAAAGAAGAACTTTTCGAGTGAGAAGACTAGGGCGTTTTTCTCTGATGGCTTTGCGCAATTTATGCATCTGTTGTGCATAATAATAGCCCGTGACTGTGGTGTTCTTTGGGAGGAATTCAACCAATATTATGCCTTTGGAATCCCAGAACACAGAGGCCATTACTTTGTTTGTGGCAATTTGTTTGCGAGGCATTTTCGATGCTGGTTCCCACGTTTGTGCCATTCCATTGTCTATGATTTGAGCTCTGGATCATAGTAGTAGATTCATGTTTCATCGCCAGTCACTATACGATCAAAAGTATCCCCTTCATTCCATTCCAACATCTCGAGAAACTCGTGTGCAGCAGCAACTCGTTCTTCTTTTTGAGACTTGTTTAAAGTTCTTGGAATCCATCGCGAGCAAACCTTTCTCATGAGCAATTTTTCATGAAGGATTCTAAATATACTTCTCTCTGACACGTCAAACATTGCTGCTAACACTTTCTTGCTCATTCGAAGATTTTCATGCACAAGGTGTTCAATTTTTTCCACCATATCTGGAGCAGTTGCTTCAATTGGTCGACCAGAACGTAGGTCGTCTTCTAATGACTCTCTGCCCCACTTGAATTGTTTTGCCCATAGTTTTATAGTGGCATACGATGGAGCACGGTCACCATAAACTGTACGCAAGCGATCATCGATATCTTTTGGTGCCACACCTTCTTTTGTCAGAAACTTAATCACCGCACGATATTCGATTTTATCCATTTTATGAAAAATCTCGAGGTTACTTCGTATGCAATGCTGTTGAAAACAAACGATAACAGATATCAACTCAATTTTTTTTCTAAAGTACTAGTGACAATTTGTAGGTGAATTACAGCACAAGAACAATATGTAACTAATGCCATCTATATGTCAGGCTTGAAACTTTTGCCTCCCCCTGTATTTAAAAAAACAGATTCATTCAGATTGGAAAATAGTTTAAATTTCGAAGAAGAATTAAGAAAATTTTTGTGATACTTCTGCTTTTCAAAGTATTAGTAGAAAAACGAACGTTCTCATTGTGTAAGACGAACTTTTCCGCCAAAATGTTATTTTATTATGTATTGGTTATTCATACAGTATCGTTTCTGGTGATACTGGTTCACATGTGATTTTATGGGATTACTGAGAATTTTGAGAAATTGATACGTGCTTTGCTTAATATTTTAACATAAATGGATAGGATGTTCTAAAGAACAACAATATTAGAAAAAAAACTAATTTTGGACGATAAATCTGTACTTAATTATTAAGTTTACCAATTTTGACAATCCCGTCATTGATGAACAATCTGAAAAAAGGCATTTCCAACTATTGAGGACCCATTACAATGCTTTTTTCCTTTCGTATGAGTGGAAAAGTAAAATAAATCGACTTCACAAATGGAAATGTGCAGTGATATACAAACAATATCAGGATGAAAGTAAAATTTCAGAAATTTATATGTCGTTTTTATTAATAACAGTTTAAAGCCACACGCTTTTGACATTTTATGGACAGCATGGCAAAAATGGACAACTAAGGTTATTGCAAAACAAGCTAACAAAATTGATATGCTGACTTTGTCAAAATATCTCAATCCTTACTATTGATTTGTAAAAAACAATGAGGTTAGATAGTATCTAATAGATACATGTTCAAGTAGAAGAATCCGTCTGGTTTTTCACTTAACAATAATTTTTATTAAAGACAAAACAAAAAATCATCTTTTATTAAAGTACTTTGAAAAAATAAATATATAGATGTTTTTATCAATGCCATGTATTGCCAAATAGTACACTATTGAAATTTATTTCTTTGTTTTGTTAAAATTGCTTTTGATTTCTTGCTGTTCCATTGGAAAAAATTTATCCGATTAAAAAAAAATGAGACGACGCAAAAATGGCAAGGAGAACGCGAAAATGAAAGTTTTCCGGAAATTGGATTGTGGCTTTTCATTTCCAACATTTTAATGCTAAATGGTTAAAACATTTTAACGATAAAAAATGTTTCCATCAGCTTTATCATTCAATTATGCCTTTTTTAAATTCGTCTCTGCTAACAAATTTCAATTATTCTTTAACAATGTTCCATTCGGCAAACGAAAAATAGCAAAAAACACCCGACACACAATTTTGTGAAAATACAATTTTTGTTTCCGAAATAGATGGCAACGCGACAACAATCTGCCACCCAAAAAGAAAAATTCCGCCAGACTTTTGAATCTCTCTTTCTTTTTTTATCTATTTACCATGTAAATCAACATTTATCTGAAAAATGGCTTCGCAATATATCGTTTGGCTGCGGTTTCATTTGAAATCATTCTGAAAAAAATGTTAACTCAATTAAACTCGAGTTTTCTCTATGCTAACACAAGAAGCGCGAATACAAACCCAATCCAATAAGTAAAAATCAACTTGCTCAGCAAATATCATCAAGTGAGCGAAAATTCAGCAAACTATTGAATGGTATTTATTATTCATTGGATGCGCAACAGCGACGCAGAGGACGCTGTTCAAGTGCTTCAAAGAAGAAAATGTAGTATTGTACATGAAAACTATTAAATAATTGAATAAGTGGCTAAGTGCAGCGGGAAAAATACACAGAAAATTCAAAGCTTAAATGCTAAACGGGTAGTTTTAGCACGACGATGAAGGGTAAAATAAAATGCCAACGATGAGTCAAAACGATATGGAATAAATCAAGAACACTGCCTTTGCTAGAATTGTTTGTACTTTTTTTACTTATTCTTTGCCACAGTAAGAACTAAAAAGTGCATTTTATGTATGTGTGAATTTTGCTTTGCATTTTTCAATCGGGAATTCAACAATATCAAGCAATGCACTATATCAGAAATGTGATATTACCATCTCGGAGAATAATCGAAGTATTCGCAATTTAATTTCTTGCACTTTCTTCTCGAATATACAAACGTGAAATTTAAACTGAGAAAAAGACTCGACGAAAACGTTTTCATTTTTTTTATCAAATAATCATGACCTGAATTAGCTACCATTCAGATTGAGCTTCCAATTAACACTGGAACGATAAATCGGAAATTATGAATGCATCGAAAAACTGACCAATTAAAAGTAATCCTCGCGAATGAAATTAATTATGTATATTGATCTTTAGAAGAAAATTGATGATGCTATTGTGGAAAATGTGCGCTATTGCATTACCTGTTGAGAAACAACATGAATGTGGATGCATGGATTAAAGTTTCACATAAAAAATCTATAAAAATTCTATAACGTTATAATCATTTAATTTGTAAGCATTAATATTGATTAAATACTTATTCCAATGGATTTAACAAAACCTTTAATGCCTCAAATTGATTTGTTGCATTTTCTATTTTCAGCGGCTACAAATTCTATATTATGTATCAATAATATAAATTCCAATTACAAACTTAAGAAAATAAAAATGTTCTAAAACCAATTTATGAAGAGCTCATGAACATATATTAAACAAATATTTGCTTCGTGTGTATCGCTCTCTCTTTAGGGCTTATTGAAAGTTCATGATAATAATTATGACAATTTGTAAACACTACAACAAAGATCTTGAATGCAAACGAGAATTCGCGTTCAAAATGACGGTCTCATGATATGACTCTTTTTCCTTCCAGTTGTTTGGTTTTTGTTTGTATTTCATCAAGTTTCCGGTGTTTTATGTGCTCCTTTTGCAAATAAAACTTCGATGACTAATTCGATGCGTGTGTCGCCGACGTTCTTTTCGTAATCGAATTGCAAAAGGTCATAAACCAAACTATTTCAAAAGTATAATTATTGCCTTTTGAACATTCATCCGTGATGGTTTGCCATAATTTTCCCATACCCACCATTCTTTGTTTCACAAAATGACATTTGAAATTTCTAACGACTTGTGGAAACTTCAAGCAATTTTAGCATATAAATTATTTATCAAATTGCAATTGAAGCGCCACTTTTTCTCTATTTGACATGTGAATCGAACGGCCGCATTACGCATAACTAGTGAAGATAAAGAAGAAGCAACAAATATAAACGAGGGAAAAGTGTCGTAAATAATATCGGATTATAATTTGATTCACTAATGTTTCCTTGGATCGCTCTCTCTAACTTTTGTCTTTTTTGTGTGATTCATTTGTCCGTGAGCCAAGTAAAAGAGAAACCGATACCGAAACTGAGATTCATTTTTCCTTTCCGCTTCAATTCGATTCACAACAAATCTATTTATACAGTCTCAGAGGCGAGACGGTTTTTTGTACGTTCCGTCCAATCAATAATAATAATATCAGTTTTGCCACATTGAACAAAATGCTGTATTACGATCGAAAAACAAAAATCATGGTGTTTGAGACATCTATAAACATCAAGTAAATATTTTATTGAGCTCTCGTATCTCTTTGTTCTCTTTGATTGATGGAATTG
>NW_022200036.1:0-3184 GCF_009176525.2 Contarinia nasturtii | reverse complement strand
ATTCCAATACTTTACCTTACACACTAGGTGTGTGCGGAAAAGTAATACATATACAATAAAAATTATTGATTTAAATGTGCTCAATTTTGTCTTAAATATTATAAGTGATGGCGAACTGGATAAGAATAAATAGATATGTTGTTGTAGCTCCAAGTACCTGTGAAAATGTACCATTTTGTAATTAAAAATATGTCCAAAGAGGTGTGTAAATAATTTACCGAGAATAAAAATGTGTAATCAAGACTGAAAAATCCAAATGCCGTAAAGCGTATTTTGTCATGATATATTTGCAGAGAGAAGTTCTGCACCTGTGAAAGAAATATTATTTTAATTTGTAAAACCAAAATTATTTTCTGTTTGATATTATTTTATTACCAAATTATTAAAATCCTTATTCCGATTTTTAGATGTCAATTTATGTAGTAAAATGGGCGTAGTCCGCACCTGATTTGCACAACAACGATTTTTTAAGGAGAAATATAAACGAAATTTTAGATAATTAATTCATAAACTTTGCTGATGATCAAAACTTTTGGTCAACAGTTGAATGATTTTTTACGAACTTGTTTTAATATGCTGTAGCAATTGCTCGATAATTTAATGAAGTAAAATGTGTGTCCAATGGTCCAAATTAAATATACGATAATGCTGTCAGTATCAATTCCAACGGGTGAGAGAAGCCAAAGTAGTGTGCGATAAGAGTTGACAACAATAATTAAAAAACTGCCTCCGATCAACAAAAGCAATGACCATTGAAAATTCCTATTTAATTGTAGAGTGCATTTCCATAAAGTATGATAGATTTGACGCAATACAACGACCTTATCATATATGTTACAATCACCATTTTCAGCATTCTTTACACGATCTACATTCAATCTATTCAGTCTAGAATAAAATCTGTCCAATCTTGTGTTCACCATTTCAAAGCAAAATCCCAGCAAACGAAAGTAATGAATGATTTGAAAATATCGTATCGAAGGAACAATTAGTGGAATTATGCAAATACCCCATATAACTTTTATCCAAGCGCTAGCTTCATTCATTGCAATTCCCACCGAAATAAATGACACTAAAATAACGATTTGGATCAGTTCTATTGCCATCCAAAGGTATGAATAACGACATATTTTGTCGTAATTCAAAGTAACACCAAATTTATCTCGGAAAATGTCATCAATTTCAACAAATTTAGTCAATAAATCAATTTGATTGTCTCTCTTTAACAAAGACTCAACTGTAATTACGAGTGCCACTGTTCGCATTGATATATTTATAATAAAACTTAAATAGCTTAACATTTCAGATTTTTCTCCTTCAAAAAATATTCGATAAATAATAATATTGTATAAAACACATGTTAAAAGAAAAAACGTTAAAATACAGCTATAAATGTTCCAAATTTTATGTGTATTTTTCATATAAAATGGAATTGAAAACGGAGAGAAACCAAAAAACTGATATACACGAAAAATTGGTATCAACACTTTTAGCAACTTCATTTTTTTTGTTTTGGTTTGCTTTATGAGTCCACAATGGATAAAATGTTACTAATGGAAAATATATTGATAGACATGAAAGTGAATCCTTGGAAGTTTCATGAGTTGGATAAATAAATAAATGGTTTCAGTTCCATTTATTAAAGTCACGCAACTGTAAAACAACATACAATTTAAATTGAGCATATTAATATATTTCATTTTTTTAAAACTTTGACGCTTAAGGTATTGACATTGGACTTTCAATTTCGTGTTTCAGATGTTCTAATGGAGTAGTTTGATTTGATTCGAAATAAAAGGGAACATACATTTCACACACTGTTCAACTCTTATCAATCGAATATTTATTCATCCAAAACGATTGAAACAAACATGCAGCTAAAGCTTTATGGCAATCTAAGAGACTGTTGTGGCAATAAACAATTCAAAATATGTGTATTTTGGGTACGTCCCAAATAAAGAGATTATGTATAATTTTGTATAAAAAATTTTGTCCGAAAAGTACCTGAATTGTTGAAGGTTTACGATATTAAAATTATCGTTTTCAGTAATGTTGCGCTTTCTGTGTTAGTTTCTGAATATATTTACCTATGTTGATATAAAAATTTGACAAAATTCGATTTTTTTCCACTTGTATTGTTTCAACTGGCCACATAGTAAAAGGTACATGATCATTTACCAAATTGAAGATGAACCAGTGGATTTCATGGTCTGTTAAATATTCATTCGGTGTTGTGATACGTTTACGGTCAAATTATGTTCCTGGGGTTAAATCCTTAACCCTAGGGTTAAATATTTAACCCTCGGGTTAACTTAACCCTCGGGTCAACTTTAACCCTCAGTTGGAAATCCAACATAAATGAATGAAAAAATGTGTATTGGGGGGGTTTTTGGCACGAGAAAACCGAATCTGGCAGTAATTTTGCGAAATAATCTATTTTTGTTGTACTTTTCATAAAAAATTGAAAAATCTCTAATTTTATCGAGAAATAAACATCAGATTCGGTTTTGTCGTGCCAAAAATCCCCTTAATAAACTCTTTTTACCGTCCATTTGAACCCCTGAAATTTTACTCTTTTAACCCCCTGGGGTTAAAATCTGACCCTTGGGTTAAGATTTAACCCTTGGGTTATGATTTAACCCTCGGGTTAAAGAGTTAACCCTCGGATATTTAACCCAGGCCCTATACCAGGGTTAACCCCAGGGGTCAAGTCAGAAGGGTTCAAAAATTAATTTTGTTTAAAAACACATGATAACATTAGAGTTCATATAAGCGATGAATATAAGCACGAAAATAACAAAAAATTCGCTCAAAAATGTCATAAAAGTTGATAAACAAACTTGCGCTATTCAAATCAATTTTGCGCTATATTTTGTGACGACTTGCATGTATTTCGCGCCATCTACGGTACCACAGGACAGTGTTTGTTTGTATGTTCTTTGCGCGCACATGTTTATACATTAATATTGGATTTTCGTTCAGTCGATTATGTTCAACATCTGTGAAAGCACGTGTCACTTTGCTTAAGCAGTGTTAAATGTTTGATTTTGAAACAAAACTTAAATAAAAAACATAATGGAGAATTTATTAAACGTTGAAAATGATTTTTTACAAATGGAGATTGATAATTTGGAAGAGGAGATAGCAAATTTAGAGACACAAAGAAAACCATATACAGTGGGTG
>NW_022200035.1:0-2012 GCF_009176525.2 Contarinia nasturtii | reverse complement strand
CTTTGAATGATTGGTTGTCGGCAAACCTATACCCATTCCGTGGAATTACTGATATTAGATTTGGCTTTAGAAAAAGAGTACGAAATACAGTTATACAGGTTCCTGCTAATGTAACTTGCTTAAATGGTTCAATATCAGTTGTTTTAAGCATAATGTCGCGATATTTCAAGCAGGCTAGTCTTAATATGTTGACGTCTTCTTTACAATAAGCCAAAAGTTGTTTCCAATTATTGAAAATTTTCCCTGACTGCTTTTCAGCATTATACCATTTAACGCATGCATTTCGCTCTTTTGAACTCTTATTATTAAAGCCATAATATTGGATGTCAGGCAATGCACCAATATAATGTTTATTTTCTGGGGTATTGAAGAAGTGAGGATAATGACCTTTCATGTGATTTTTTAAAGAAAACATTTTTGGCAATTTTGCAAGTGAACACCCAAAAAAGTTTAGGGAATCAATAAAGCGATAGCGGCCAGACCGAATTTGAAGTATTTTTGTACCATTTATAATTAGTGATTTTTCATACAAGTTCCATGTGGCGGTATTCTTGTACATGAATTTTAAAATGAAATGGGAATCATAACGCTGTGCGTTATGAGCTATAATTGTAATTTGTTTGAATTCTTCGTCTATTTTTCCCAAATATTCCATAAATTCTTTTACAACATCATTGCCTTTAAATACATGTTCACGTGTTCCACAGTTATCACATTTTTCACGGATTGACTCAGTATTACAACATTCGAAACAAGCCTGGTGTGCCACGCACAACATGACTTCATGTTGCATTTTAGTTGAATCATCATCCAATTTTGATGTTTGATAACATTCAAAGTCATAGAAAACAAAAAGAAAATTGGGATGCACTTCAATTTCCTCACCATTTTTCTTCTTTTTTTTGTTTTCTTTCTTTTTAAGCGGAGGCATAAAACACTCGTGTCTTATTTGTGTATAATCTCTGCACATTTTACACCACTTGATACCACATTCATGTTCAACTCTTTTTCTTACAGTAAAACTCACATTACAGTCTGGACATATTTGATATTTGGAACAAATATCGATTTTCTTGTGTCTGTCGTAGCAAACAGGGCTAACAAAACACCTATGGCAATCATTACATACTACATCAAACATAATATCGCAAGGATGTCCACAAAAACATCTACTGCATTTTATTGGACACTTTTTATGTGCAAATTTTGTAGTGTATCCAGTACAACAAAATGAACAAAAATAGGCTGTTCCAAATGCAGCTGTAGGTTTTAAGACTACTGAATAATGCTGAACGTCGGTATCTAGTAAAAGATTAAGAGTGTATTTATAATGTTCGTGAAGAGCTTTGAAATAAATATTTCGTCCATCACGTGAGGAAAATACAATTATTCTATAGTCTTGGCCTAAATACTGTTGAAATTTTACAATTTCATCAATGCCACCGCCGTTTGATAAGTCAACACATGCGTCAAAACATAATTTTTGTGCTGCAGTGATTAAATCTTCGTAATTTCCATTATAAGTATAAAAGTTATATTCATTTATATTATGGACATGAGCAATAGATATAACTAGCGAAACGGCAAGGCATAAAGTGTTATCTTTATTGGCAAGATTTGGATTAAAAATGGACTGTTTATGAATTTTGTAAAAATTCGCAGTATTTTTACCAATATAGCAACGCCTACCATATCCTATCGGGGCTCTAACCAAATCAACATTAACTCTAAGCTCATCATCTAAAAAGAACTTCGCATTACTTTGTATGATTTTTTCCAATTCCGACATCACTACGCGCGGTGAATAATGACGAAATGCTCTAAAACTAATATGAAAATCACCCTTACTACTGTTACTGTTTGAAAATGAAATCCCTACCCTGTCTTGTGGCTGAATTGCTAATTCTACCTGAATAATTTCCAATAATTGTTTTATACATTCTGATAGCCAATTATCTATATCAGTCGGTGCATCTGGATCTTCAAACTTAGTTATTAGCCGTAGTCCACAG
>NW_022200034.1:0-2217 GCF_009176525.2 Contarinia nasturtii | reverse complement strand
AACTGCTTAATTGTAAAATTCCAAAAAATGTTATTTACGGAAGAATTTACAACTACGGAAAAGTTTTATGTTTATCAAACACAGTGTAATCCCACCTTGATCGTATAGTTACGGTCTATTAGACCGCCCATACAAAATACAAGGAAAACCTTACAAAAAACGAAACAAAGTTATATTTTTTTTAAAATTTTTGAAGTTTATGTAATGAATGAAAGAAGTTTGAAAGAAGTTTGAAAAGAAAAAATTGAAAAGATTTTAAAACAACGAAGTCTCTTTTTTTCGCACCACGATGTGATCAACATGATGAATAAGGTTGCCAATATTAGCAGCTGAAAGACAGGCAAAATCACAAAAAAAACTACCGATCGATTTTTCTCGCTTTTCTGGTGGGAAAACCGCAAAAATAAAAAAAAATTGCCAGGCATGTTAGCCCCGATATGCTCGACTTCTAGAACACTTTGGATCAGGTTTGGGTCCACCTATTCCATAGGATTCACTTCTAGCTACAACATCTATTAGTGAAAAAATACCGATCGATTTTTCTCATTCTCGCGTATAAATGCAATTTACTTTATAATATCACTTTGAAATGAAGTGAAGAGGAGGCACGGATATAAGATCGCATCTTCCATCTTGGACCAGGTCGGATCCACCTATTCCACAGGATTCACTTCCAGATCAAATCATCTCACGTTTTAATTTTTCACTTTCAAACTTCATTCAATTCAGCATAACAAAAAAATACATTCTTTTTTTAAAAAGTGCCTACTTTGTTTTGTTTTTTGTATGGTTTTCCCTGTATTTTGTATGGATGGTCTAATAGACCGTAACTATCCTATATTGTTTCTATTTCGAACTTTACCTTGAAGTGTTAATTGAGGAAATACCATCAATTGCAGTGTAAAAGTGTGGAATATAAACCAAAATTGTTATCACTAAAAGTTTTTTCTAAAAAAATCGTCTTTACTCACGTCGGAGTCGCATCCAAAAGTTTTGGTATCAGCTAATGCTTATACAACTATTCTGGGCTGCAGAGCAAAGGCGACAAAAAAATCATCCACCCTAATAGTTATTCTTCTAGAAGTATCGATGGCTGCTGAAATCAGATACGCAGCCTGATTTTTGATCATCATTATTTTTGTTTACAGAATCCCGCCATTCGAGAACGTCATTGGAATCAGCTAATGGCTTCAACTAAGGTTTGATTTTTTCATTCCATTATTATCTTATTGTAAATAATAATATTTTTTTAAAAACATAACACAGCTTTTCAAATAGTCTGCTGGTCTGTTCAATATTAACATGTGTATCATAAGTTTTGTCACAACTTACAGGCGTTTATTGCGCAGCATTTAAAAACTTTAGAATATTAACCAATGCACGCGGTGCATTTATCCACAGCAATGAAATCCCTACTACCGTGCTAGATGGTGTCGACACGAGTGACGGATTTTTAAATTTATTTGATCGGTGCCATGTTACTATACTTGTCCATTACAACGTATAGTCGTTGACAAAATAATGTTCCAAAAATACATACAAAATACAAACACTAAAGCAGCATTTTCTGTAGTTTATTTGTATGTTGATGTTTGTTTTCATTTGTATTAGTTCATCTAATTGCGTATATACAAATTATGAATTCCATGAGTTTCAAGTTATCCATTTGGTGCCTCAAAATCTTAAACATTGCTTTGGTTCAGTGGTTACGCTTACGGTGCATGACACTGAAAGTCTCAGGTTCGATTCCGTGTGAATTTACTTCTAAATCAATTAAATTTGTATCACTGTTTGTCATTTTTTTGTTATAAAATTCGTTGAATGTTCTAAGCATATAATTTATTGGCGCATATTTTGTGTAATCAGTTCTCCTAATTGGTAGATCAAATAGTGGTGTTGCTCTGGTATCATGTGCTGGATCGTAATATTTAATACTGTTTGAAACATAAGTTGACTTTAACCCTCCGTTGTACAAAAGGGTCTGGCCAGACCTTTTTCGATTTTAGTTTTATTTTAAAAATATTTCTAAATTTTATATCTACTCGAAATTTCATGACTTCTCCTAGAATTTTATTGATAACATTTTAGAAAAAAAACCAGGACAAAAAAACCCATAAAAGGATTGTTACAAGGACATCTCAATGTACATATCACATAAGTAGCGCATGGGTCTGGCCAGACCCCCATACATTTTATATGAAAAGTGACGCAATTTAT
>NW_022200033.1:0-3386 GCF_009176525.2 Contarinia nasturtii | reverse complement strand
CATGTAACTGGTGAGGACGTAAGTGTTATGGAAATTGAATTCAAAAATTGAAACTGAAAGAGATAATCAGAGAAAGAGTTATGTTACATTGACTGAGACACTGACCTTTATAAACTTTGAGTAAACCAAATGAAAAAGGGTTTTTTGGTTTCTGAAAATCAGATTTATTTTACAATTTTATTTTTATTTTTTGATCTCTGAAAATCAGAGCTTTTTTTTATAATTTTAACATTTTTTTGATGGTTAGTAGAAAAAATAACAGGAAAATATAATTATTTAATGTTTAGTACAAAATAACAGGAAAATATAATTATTTGATGTTTAGTACAAAATAACAGGAAAATATAATTATTTGATGTTTACTACAAAATAACATGAAAATATAATTATTTGATGGTTAGTAGAACAATAGAAAAATATCATTGAAAATTATTAATTGAATTTTTTTACACCATCAATTGACCCGTTTCATTTACAGTCCCTCCTTCCATGTAACATGTTGTTGCGCATCCATCACATGGAGAACAATCCAAATCATTCGAACATTGAGTCATAACAACAGGATGCTCAGTCAGATTTTTTTTTGTGCTGAAGCACCAATCGGCAGATGATAGTCTATAATTTAAAAAGAAAAAGATTAGTTTTTGTTAATAAATAAATATCAAATTATAATATCACTTACCGTGGCCCACAGTTATGCCAACAGAATCCATTCAAACAGCCATAGAGATTCAAATTACAATCGATTGATATGCGTGATAAAGCTTTTGCATTTTTTTGAGCGATGGCATCACGAATTAGAATATCGGCTGCGACTGCGCTTACTCCTGCAATTGACATAGCTGCAGTCCAGCCAATTAATCGTCCCACTACAGGCATCATGGTAGCTATTACACTGCGTCGTTTCCGAGATTTGACCTCTACAATGTCATTGGTTTTACATGATTTTGTCACAAAATGAGGAGCTTGCCGATGAGAACGAATGAATTGTTGTTTTAAAGCTGATGTTTCTGTTTTATCATCATCATTTACTAGAAAAAAGTCAACTAATTCTCTTCTATAGTGAACTATTTCCATAAGTGCAAGAGACGCGAAAAAGGGAGCATTTGAACGTTTTGATCTATGTTTTTTAGATTCGATATCATCTTTTAAATTATTCAATAATTGACTATCAAGTTCTTTCACATTTTTTATATAATTTCTAATGCCATTTGCATATATAACATCGGTTATGATACGTGGAAATCCAAAAAGCACTACATTCAAAACATCGATAAATCGTTTGGATCGTTTAACGTTTTCAATGTCGTTGATATTATGAGTTTCAGTTATGTTTTCTACGTTCGAAAGCTCGATATCACTAGAGTCATTAAAAAATAATGAACCGACGGTTTGTAACAATGAAATTATACCACGTTTTTCGCGAATGTTAAGGTTCTCATATTTAATAACACTTGCATTTGCTGGATGAATTTCATTTGAATTTTCATGTAAATCGCTCACATTTTGTTTAATTTGCTGAGGAATTCTACCGGGGATTATTGATTTAAATACACTGCAGATGATTAAAAACACAATCAGATTTTTAAATGAAACTGCCATTACGATGAAAAAATGTAAAAACGGTTGGAGTTAAATAGATTTTAAAATGATGTGAAGTGCACAGATCTAACGGGATACTAAATTTTATGATGTATGTGGACGGCTTTATATAGAGGAAAAATGATATCTAATAATTTAAAAATAGCTCGGCGATTCGACCTCCGCCAATTTATTGCTGATTTTTTCATACATGGCTATATTCGGATCGCTAGATTTTTTAATTGATGATATGTGCGTGTTATTCATGTGATGGGCTGACATTGAATTTTTAGTGATGTCATATGCCGATGGAATGTGTGAATATATATTCGTTTGTGATTTCCTCACATTTGGATCGCTCAAATTTGAACTATTTTTAATTAGTCGAGTTGACATTGAATTTGGTGATGGGACGCGTGACAACAGAAAATTTCTTACTGTCGTTGTAGACACGCGTTGAATATATGTATCATTACTTCTAATTATATTCAATTTAGCAGTTGATCGCATGGACTGTTTATTCAGATTTTTTTCAGTTGTCGTATGTGAAATATGCTTATTATATTTCAATGTCCTATTAACATCATTTTCATGTGTGAGGATCGACATGGGTGCTGTCGTTTGTTCTTTTTTTTCATTTAACGATGGAGTGCGTGAATACAAATAATGTCTTATCGATGATGTCGGTGTACGTTGAATATAAGCATTATGTAATATATTATTTTTAGCTTTAAATTTTTCGGTTGTCGTTGGCATGCATGAAATATCTGTATAGTTTCGTTCTATAATCACTGGCGCTGACATTGACTTTGTTGTTATTGTTCTGTTTTGAATGTGCGTATCCGAGCTATTAAAAAATTGCGTATCAGAGCTAATTGATCTGACTGTCGATGCTGTTTCCAAGTGTATATTTGGGATCATATCAATGTTATTTTCTGTTGAAATATTATTTATACTTAGATTCGAAATTTACTTTGAGATTTTTTTTTTTTTTATAAGACGTTACCGAGACTGTTATGATATTCCGAGGCTTTGGTTGTCGTCATCACCTCAGTTGTATTTATCATTGTAATCGAATCATCGTTGTTACTTTTTTCATTGCTATTTGAAAACTCATTTACTATATTTATAGCACCGCCAATACCACCAAGTGCTATGGCAGAATTTTTTAATCCGTTTCCAATTTTTCGCATTTTTTCTGGATTAGGACGAAGTCGACGAATAAAATTAGATCTGCGCGATTGAAATAAGTTTATTCGACCTGCATTATTAAACATATTTGCAGTTTGTCTTTGTAATTCACTGAAAGTCTCTGAATTAGGACGAAGTCCGTTTAAAAATGAATTTGAACTTTGCACATTTGGATTTACACTTGCCACTGAATTAACCGAATTAACTGAATTAATTGAGGAGTGTGGTGAATGAGGTGGTCGTTGACGTGGTTTTGAAAGAAATTGTTGCAATTGCCGTGTTTGCGCGCGTTGTGCTAATGTTTGAGCCTGAATTCTGATTATTCGGGCATCTGATGTTCTTATAGGTGTAAATTTTACAGTTTCAACTTGCGAGTATGATGAAACATACACCGCAAAAATAACGAAAAAAACTTTCTTGTTAACCGAACACATCTTATGGATTGAATCGAAAACTTTAAACTGAATGTGAATAAAAATAATTCATGAACGAAGACTGTTGTTATAACATTCGCAAAATACACTCGCAAAATAGAATGTATATATGTTAAACTGATATGAATGAGAGAAAAGCTTGTGTAATTTAAATAGATTTTTATTGGTTTTTTCATGTTG
>NW_022200032.1:0-2881 GCF_009176525.2 Contarinia nasturtii | reverse complement strand
GCACGTACCAGTCGGTTTTGCGTATAGCGTCGGCTGATATTTTCTTACTGTGTAAGTACAACTAAGATTTGAATGGGTCAGAATAAAAATCCGACACAAAGTTCAACACAGAGTTTTTTTTACATAGAATTGTCGTTGCATCACAAGAAATAAAGTATGTAAAAAAACTCTGTGTTCCACTTTTATAGACCTGCGTACAGGTCGCACTTTTATTCATATTTTAATATTATTTTTAGTAAAGAAAAACTCCACTCAAAAACTCATTTGAACCCATAATAATAATAATAATTAATTATGTTTTACTCGTTATCATTCAACTTAAAACTCTTATAGATAAAAAAATAAAAAAAAATCTCGTGAATTAGATTTTATCTATTTGTTGAATGAAGATTCCGCTTGATTTTACTTCAGTTATTTCACCGATAAAATATTGTCATAAGAAAAAAAAATCGATTACGTTTCAGAAGAAATGCTATAGCATTTTTGAAGTATCATTCACAGGAAGTTTAATTTTAACATGTGCTCTATTTAGGTATTTTCTGCCATCCATTTTCATACGGCACATTGCTGTCTGTGTCACTTAAGAGTATTGTTTTATTCTATATACAATACAAATATATATATTTGTACGTGGCGGTGTTCCAACTATCTATCAATTATACTGTACGCCTTTAATATCATATTTCGCGTGTCTATACAAATAAACAACCAATTAAATTACCTTATCCACTATCCAAAGAGTATAGAAAACATACTCATTACATACAATTTTGGGATTTTATCATACGTCCTCAGCAGGGGTCCGATTACCCCCCTGACGAAGTGTTACCCCTTCAAAATTTCCAAATAATTCTTTCAATTTGCTAGGGATTTTGCCCAAAAAAGTGAAGACCTTTTTTTTTGCTTTTCACTTTTGGCATGTACGAAAATTCTTCCAATTTGCTAGGGATTTTCGCCAAAAAAGTGAAGAGCAAAAAAAAAAAACGAAAAAAGTACACTTTTCACAAAATAACGTAATGTGCCCAGTTACCGGACACCTAAGAAGCTTGTTTGAATTTGAACTATTTTAGAGAAAAAAATATATTATATTTCTTATTACTCTTTTCGTAGATCGCTACGTTATTCATTTCTCTCTCAAAATATTTCTATATATTCCACAAAGCCTTTATTTTATTCATTTTATTTATAAAAAACGGAAACAAGTCAACGTGCCTTGGTATCGGACATGTAGTGTTTGCTGATGTACCAGTTATCGGACACAGAGTTGGTACCAGTTATCGGACATAGTTTTTCAGAAAATAAAAGAAAAGCGTGAACGGAAAAATCATGAAATTCTTTTCATTCGATAGGCGATAAAAACTTAATTATTTGGAAAATATGTTCAAAATATTTTATTTTGGATTTTTCGACAAGTGTTCGAATTCTTGTATTCATCTTAATGGAAGGAATGTCAATTTGGGCACTATTTTCAGAAGTAAATTAACGCTATAATTTTGGAGAGAAATGTTTAAACATTATATAAAAATAATCAGAAAACTTCACTGAAAAAAATATTTTGAAATTAAAATACAATTTTATTATTGAAGTAAACATTTCACTTAGTGGAACAATCCTTTCTTTTTGAAGAACTCTTTAACACAAGAGCGTATATCGTGTCCGATAATTGGGCATTACGATTTTGTATGACAATGTACCAGATATCGGACATTGGAAAAAATGTCAAATTAAACGCTTTAAAAAAAATTTAATTCGATAAATTGTAATATTTTTCAAAAAATTCAGAATCATCGCTTCAAAAATATATAATTACTGCTGCATAAAAAATTTGAATAACCAAAAAAAAAAAATTCTATTTGAATGTAAATACCATTAATAAGACACTTTTTCCTGCCCAGTTCTCGGACAGGTAAAAAAGGTTGAAAATTTATAAAATTGATTTTATATAACAATTAAAATTAAATCTATGATATTTGATTACTTTAAATGTGAAGTTTCACACTAATGCGTATAGTTTGAAATATTTTTGTACAAACTTGCATAGAGCAACTCATGTGACTAACGTTCGTTTTTAAGCGCAAATGACAGAAAAAATTCAATGATGCTGAAGTTAATGATAAAAAAGGATATTCATTTGTAATGCAAAAAATAACTTTCAATGCCCTCTAATCGAAAAAACTATGAGCTTTCTTTTTATATATATAAATTTAAGAATATTCGAGTATAAATTCGTTTTTTTAAAATACAAAGCAAATGTCCGATAACTGGGTGCTGTCCGGTAACTGGGCACATTACATTACACTTCACTTTTTTGCTTATTACTCTCGATTTTTTTCAATTAGCACCCCTTTCCCCTTAAATTTTTCCCTTGAGGACGTATGGATTTTATTTTATTGGCCTTGGAGTAAAACATGCTTTTCTTTAGATATTTTCACAGTTGGATTTAAATTAATTGGAGGATCGTTTAATAATGAGGATCATTTTTTCTGTCTAATTATAGTCATAATGTAATGTAACATTCTCACTCTCTTCCTTAGCGCCACTCAACAAAATATTTTTCGTCTGTTTATTTGACAAATTTATTTTATACCCAGTAGGAAGAAATCAATGACCAAAAAAGTATTTGAAATTAATTTCGATTTCAGATCGAGTACCTTAATACAATTTGGAAAATTCTTTTGATTTACTGAGATGTTGAAAGTTTTTGAAGGGAGACATTTCTTTTGATTTGCTTGGATTTCTCGAGCCAAATTAAAAAAATAACCAATATTCAACCATGACCAAAAATTATATATTATATAATATAGCCATAGTAAAAACCGGGTTCATATTAAACTTTAGTCGATCGGTGTACTTCATATACCGATGGATAGGCACTACTATA
>NW_022200031.1:0-3101 GCF_009176525.2 Contarinia nasturtii | reverse complement strand
GAGAAAGGCAATGGAAAACAAAACCAAAAAAGAAAGAAAAATACTTTAAATTTTTTTTTAGTCATGATAATAATTCAATTATTTTCTCATTTCTAGTCTGACTGATTATCAATTGATATTTACACCTAACAAATTATTTATTTTCACCTAAAAAATTATGTATTTATATAATTTTCAACTATTATATTCACCTAACTATTTGATTATTTAACTTAAACTCTTATTATACATATATTATATATATACTCTGTAAAAATACCTAAGTTCAGCCAGCACTTGGCGGTGAAATAAATCTAATCTAAAGACTTTTGCTCGGCTACAAACAACAGACTAGAACTCCATAGTTGTACGTAGTGGCGCTAGCCGTGCTACAGTTTTGCATTTTATACAATCCCTTATGGAACATAATTGCAGTGTGCTTTAGCTTAAGTGTTTATATTTAAATTGAATAATTCAATGCATAAAAGTTGATATGTAACATTCGATTCGATTCGATTTGAAAATTGGTGATTTGATAATTAATCAAGCAAAAATATGATCAAAAATCAAGGGGGTAATTGTTGTTTTTTTTAAATCAAGGGGGTAATTTTGGAGCCACTTTTCCGGGGGTAATATGGGCCCTATGGACCCACGTCAGAATCTATGCATATGTATTGGGGAGTTTTTGGTACGATAAAACCGAATCTGACGTTAATTTTGCGATACGGCCAACATTTTTCATACAAAAATCTGAAAAAAATCACCAAAAATCATCAAAAATGTCGATTTTTTTTGGGACCCATACTTTTATGGTATCGTAACTTTTTAAGAAATTAGAATACTTTCAAATATCACCAAAATGGGCCGCCGAAGAATTTACCAAATGGATTTGTAGCGCCTGGGCTTTTCAATTGAACAAAATAAAGGTCCATACCGTGTTTTTAGGCCCCGATCCCGACCTGATGTTAAAACCGGCCTGGAATGTTGAACAATGAATGATTTCCAAACATCGATTTGATCTGATGTGGTGAGACGATGTAAAAGTAAAGAATATATTTACGTAGTATTTGTTCTTCTTTTCCATCGGAAGCTTTGTAATAATATAAAATCATTGCCAGTATTGTATTTCAAATAAATAAAAAGTAAATATTGATAAAGATTTTTGGTTTTATTTAAACGACGGAATTTAATAAAACCACACATATTTCAAGCTTTCCAACAAAATAAACAAAACCCATGTGTACATAAAATATGTGCAGTTCCTTCAATACACAAAAAAAACCTTCAATTAAAAAAAACCGAAAATATTGAATAAATGTGTAATATTCTGTCTTTCTGTTGCCGATTTAGTATAAAAAGTTGTTAAATTTTCAATCATACTCATTAGTCTGTTTTAACTTTACTCGAAACATTCGATTAAACTAAAATGAAATCGACTATTTTCGCAGTTTTTACGGTTCTCGTTGTTGTAATTGGCGTTGGATTAGCTGATCAACTCGATGGAAGTGCAACTATAACCGATCCAGTTTCGACTTTTCTCAATCCACTTCCTTTGATCAATTTCTTTGGTGAAGGCATCAATGGTTTTCTATCTAGTTTAACCGGCACAAACGCAGTTAGCGAAACAAATCCGCCTATCCAAACCAGCGATGTTAAATTCCCAGATGACAGCAATCAAATTGCTCAACCTGCCTGAAGGCAACTGGTGGCATCAAATACACACGATGGAAAAACACTCACATCATAAATTTCACATAAATTGTGAATTGTATTAAAAGAATGTCAAATAATAAAAGTGTGCTTTTACAAATCTAAGAATTTTCTATTTATTTTATTTTTTTTTATTTTTTGGTGTTAAATATCAATTTGCATAGAGCACAAATCTACATCGTCTTCATCTTCGCCTTCCCAACAATCTCTCGATCCATCACACACTCTGCTCAACTCAATACATTCGCCATTTTTGCACGCAAATTCTCCGCTCAAACAACGCGAATTCTCCGTTTCTTCTACAAGGGAAAATAACATAAATGAGCCAAATCAACAAAATTGACACTGTAAATTATCACAAGCTTGAAATGATAACCATATGAATTTGCGATTTCGGTTTGTTTCGATTGTACCGAAACTTGAATGGACTCTTGTGCTGTCCCGGCATCGTTCGTTGCAGTGCAAATATATGTTCCGCTTTCATTAACACTGATATTTGATATTTCAATCGCAACAATACTGGTTTCCGACTTAACATTGTGATGTCCATTGTGTGTCGTCCATTGTACAGTTGGTGATGGAATACCCTCAGCTGAACAAATCAACATCAATTGGTCGCCTTCGCTAAGATTCAAAAACCGCGCATTTGGTGAAATAGTCAACAAAGGTGGCAAAAGAATAAATGGCATCGAAGAAGACATTTCCGGTGTAATTTTCATTGACATTTCGGTGCTCGATGGAGGCAATTCAGAGGTTTGGTTACCTCGGATTTCAGTTTGAGATTCAGTCCGAACTGAAATTGGAGTCTCAGTCCAAACCGCTTCAATTTTGACTTGACCTTCAGTTGCACCACTCGTTCTGAATACTACCCGTTTATCACTTCCCATTTCAGTAATTTCCCCAAATTCATCGGCCGCAACAATAACGTCGACCCCATGCGAAATGGTTTTTCCATCGTCCGACGTCGACTCACAAACATAGTGACCGGTATCTTCGATGCTGGCGTTTTGTATGATGAGAATCCCACCTCTGACAATAATATGCGATGGTAATGATGATGTGTCATTCTTACTCCAAGCGTATGAAGCATTTGTGGTGACTAAATTGAAACAAGCCAAAGCGATAATTTCGCCAGGATAAGCAGTGGAATGTGTCGATTGAATGGTGATTTCCTTATTTGAAGATGGCTCACGACCGGTTAAAAGCGACAGGATTTTTGAAGGATCTAAAAATTATAAAATGATCAGTGTGTGCGGAGAAGTTTCTTTAGAGAAGTTGAAATAAATGTACCAACGTACCTCTAACCGAAATCGAAATTCTCCGTTGAAACTGTTCCGATGTTTCAGATTGACATACATAAATGCCGCTGTCGGTGAATTGAATGTTTTTTATCGTTAAAATTCCATCTTCTT
>NW_022200030.1:0-4310 GCF_009176525.2 Contarinia nasturtii | reverse complement strand
ATTCTAAAAATAGCCCAACGCAATAATCATACACCGTTAGCAATAATCACACACAATGCAAAAAAAAAAAAAAAACATTTATATGATTTTTAATGTATATTGATCTGATTGACCGGTATGTGACAAAACAACACAAGATGCGACACGCTCTCTGTGTACCATTTCTACGACGCAATTCATAATAATAAGAAGCATGTGCGCTGACCGAAAATGCTTCAAATAAACAAATACATGCATTTATAATACAAAATAAGTCGACTGTATTGAAATAAATCGTTCAATGTTATAGGTGCATAATTTATGTATTAATTTTATGTTGCGGAATAAAATTTATGTTGCTATTAACTATACTAGTCTCAAATTATAACATACCAAAAAATCATACAATTTCTCGATGTGTCAGTTAAGTGAAGTTATGCCTTTTATTATATTCTTTGCACTGCTGTTTATCAGGAGAATGATAGAGAGAAAAACTTACCATTTGCAAATGAAGAAAGCGATCCTATGGGAAACAAACGATTGATATTTAGATATAGCTCAAAATAATTTGGTAAAAGACAAACGCTAGTGTGGTGTCTTTACCGTTTACTGAATCGAATATATTCTCAATGCCGTGAAAGAGTAACGATAGACCTTTTCCATTATCTAACCGGTCGACTGAAGCCGAAGGAATGCTTCCATTGACTTCAGCCACATAGAATTTACGTTGACTGCAAAATAATGCGTTGTTATTTTAACTTGCAAGGGATACAAATAAACATTCAATACATACGAATCGGTTGTTATACACATAAAATAAATTGAATCTCCTTTCTATTGAAATTTATCGATATTAAAATTGTCGGCTGGTTTTTTTGAGCTTGATGATGATGAAGAAGACATGGCACTTCCACCAAAAACACCATATAATTATGTTGCAAAAATTATCGTGTGCAAGAAAATATACAATTTTTTCCCTTTGCTCCAAGTATTTCCAAAAAAATAAAGACAAGCGTCTCAAGCGAACGAACTTTAATTAAATATATACTAAAGGCAGTGTAAAAGTGTATACTTATAAAAGAAGAAAATGAAAAATTGTAAAAGATGAAGTGACAACTTAGAATACTTTTTTTTAATGAATGACGTTATAAATTATAGATGGAATTTTCTTATAATTCCATTAACGTTAAAACAATAAAAAGTAAACGAGTGAATAAGTCTTATTCACCCAAACAAAACTGGGAAATACTAACAATGGATTAATAAGAAATCAAATTTATTTATTTCAATAATCACTCATTTTTATCATATTACTAATTACAAGGAAATTCAAAACTTAGTCTTAATTGCGACATCAATTTATTAGAATGCGCGAAATATTTTAAACATTTACAGTGAACCGAAAACATGTGCCTAACATTTTTCACATAAACGTGGAAGGTAGACGGTTTTCTTTATATAAAAAGGTGTTATAATTTGTATTTACTTTATAAAAGACAATATGACGCAATTCATTGTCAAATAAATTGGTTTACACGTTATTTAAAGCAACCATCATGAGTCCCTGTATATTGATATAGGCGAGAAAAAACTCGCACAATAATGCGCCATCTGTTGACGTGGTTATCAATGTATGTAATTACAAAGACGGAATTGTTGGATGGTGTCTTGACTAAATTTTCATATCGGTTGTTTTGAACCACAATTCGCGCACGTCACCAGATGGCGTTTTTACAATATGACATCTCTCAGTCATGATGGTTGTTTTAAAGAGAGAGTGTTTATTCGCAAAAAACTAAATTTTTAAAATGAAAATCGAAGTTGTTCTATATTTTGTTTACAAAAATTGTTGTCGCCACACAATCGAAATGTGTACAAATAATAGCTAATAATTGATAATAATAATAATTGATAGGCACTGTTAATATACCCTTTGCTTCTCACAATTGATTTGACTTTCGGTCGAATTAGTGATATGTCGTGATAATGTTGATAGTACGATATAAATAAATCAACCCCACCTTGGATCGTGAATCATGAACACACCAGGATTTATGATTGGAATCCGAAATCTTTTCTTGAGCCCTTAGAAATAATTTCTCTGTATTGTTGTATTCTTAATAGATTTTGTTCATGTTGAATTTGTTTATTTGCATTCCAATTATCAGCCGTATTCTTTCTTAATCGTGGCGCCTGATTGAATAATTTCGGTTGATATCCTTTTACCGAGAGTGTGAAAATGATGTCTTTAAATTCTTCTGGTGTAAAAAGTCCTTTGTGTGCAGCAGCCAATGTGGTAAACTCTTCCATTTTCATTTTCCCGAATCGAATAAGTTTCAAGCAGTCACCGAGTTGAATTTTCAAATTATCCGCTTGATTTTCATTCAAGCCATTTTGGCGGCATGCATTTTTTGCCCATTTCAGACTCGCCTCAAAAACCTTCACTTCGCTACATGTTAAGTTCAGTTCAAGGATTCGTTTCAAAGTATCCTCATTGTACCGTTGAAACATATCTGTTTACAATATTTGTTCCGATGCTTTGATTATCTCCTTCTCACAGAATTCAATGAATGATTTATTCTTGAGAAACAATGCTAGTTGATAGCCCCAGCACAAATTGTTAGCACTCAATTGACTTTTGAGGAACATGGCACATGCGTCGACATAACCTAGAACGTCGTACTTATCCGCCAAACGAACAACAGTTTCGATATTTTCCATTTTTAGCGTCACTTCACTCAGATAGAAGAACTGGAGGAAATCTTTGAATCCTTCGGCGCTGGCATCTACAATTTTCACTTCGTTTCCTTCTTTCAATGTACCGTAGAACATGCTGAAGAAAACCGGGCTTAGAGCGGCCAAATTGGCTTTATTTGCTGGAACCTTTTGATCCACACCATTGACGCTGAACGCAAAACGAACATCGGCCAATTCATCGTTTAAATAGAGTTTAGCATTCACTTCAGATGCCGCATTATTTTTTAAAACCGTAGCCATTCTGACACAACACTTGTTTTACTTTTCCGCACACACCTAGTGTGTAAGGTAAAGTATTGGAATCGGTCGAAAAATTAACACCCTCAAAAAACATGTTTTCTGGGTGTTTTAGGAGCCAGGGAACACGAATCTAGCGTTTTTTCGATGTCCGAATGTATGTGCGTGGTACCCTGTACGCTGTATGCTGTACCCTGTACGCAAAAATTTGTTAACACGATAACTTTCAAACAAGAAAAGTAATTCAAAATCTGACTTCACAGGACGATTGGGGGTGCCGGGGAATAGAAACCATTAGATCTTGAGCGACTTTGGTTGACAGAGTGAAGTGTCATGTCTGGTGTGATGCCCATGGCCATCCATGGGAAAAATTCAATTTTTCTTCCAAAAGTGATATTTAATGTATACTTAAACTCTCAAAAACGAAACGTTTTTGGGTACGAGAAAACCGAATATGACGTTATTTTTGCGATACAAATAACTTTCGACACACTTTTCATACAAAAATTTCAAAAAAATTGAATTTATGTATGAAATCCATGTCTGTATGATATCGTAACTAGCTGAAACTTTGCAGAGGCTATTTTTATCACAAAAAAATACCATTCCGAGAGTTTGAAGACATTTAAACGCATATTAGGGGTACCTCCCGAACAAAGTTTTGGATTTTTCGCTCAAAAACGAAATTTTGTATGAGAAGTACCCTTAATATGCATTGAAATTTCTTCAAACTTTCAGAATGTTAACTTTTTGTGAAAAAAATAACCTCTGCAAATTTTCACATGATTACGATATCATATAGGCGTGGCTGCGATACAAAAATTCCCATTTTTAGTAGTTTTTGTATGAAAAGTGCTTCGAAAATTATTTGTATCGTAAAACTAATGTCAGATTCAGTTTTCTCGTGAATTCTTTGAGTAAAAGATTTGTAATAAATGCATGTTATGGATCACAGTGCGGAAAAGTTCATCTTACGGATGTAAGACATTTTATTTTTTTTTAAATGAAAGAAAAAAATTATTTTTGAACAAATTGAACTGTTTAGGAATCAACTTGATTATTTTTTTCAGTCTATGTATTTCGGATGGATATCCATCCGGGATATTTAAGAATAACTGGATATTCAACGCAACTGCAAAGCCCAGAGCTGTGTGCGTTGCAAATAGAATCTACGGTATGTCGCGACGTATACATGTGTATCAAGTGCCGCACGTACACAGTCACACTGTGTGTGTATTTTTCGTGTAGCGACATACCGCAGATTATATGTGCGACGCACATGGCTCTGTACAGTTGCGTTGAATATCCAGATATTCTGAAATATCTCGGATGGATAT
>NW_022200029.1:0-7968 GCF_009176525.2 Contarinia nasturtii | reverse complement strand
TCTTGGTCATTCAGTTGATTACTTGGTTCCAGAATCCGTTACTGCAATTTTTTTTTATTTTCATAATTAATCTTTTCCGTGAAAATAATGAATTCAATTTTCGTGTTGATCGCCTGCTTTGTCATCGCTGCGAAATTGCGAATTCTGTATATAATTTCATTCGTATTTCACTAACTTTTTTTCTTCATTTGAATAGATAAAGTTATTTGTTTGTCAAAGAAGAAAAAACATCTCATTAATTTCATTCCTTATCTTCTTTTTATAGCAATTTCAGGGAGAAGGTAATTTTCAACTTTTTTGTGTGTGCCGATATTGAAAATTGCTTTATTTCTATTTAAAATAAAAACTTTTCTCGATGATAATGGTTTCTATTCCTCGGCACCCCCAATCATCCTGTGAAGTCAGATTTTGAATTACTTTTCTTGTTTAAAAGTTATCGTGTTAACAAATTTTTGCGTACAGCGTACAGGTTACAGGGTACCACGCACATACATTCGGACATCGAAAAAACGCTAGATTCGTGTTCCCTGGCCCCAAAAATACCCAGAAAACACATTTTTGATGAGTGTTAATTTTTCGACCGATTCCAATACTTTACCTTACACACTAGGTGTGTGCGGAAAAGTAATAAGCGGTAAAAATGGAAAAAATTGAAATTCTGTCACCAAATAAACAATATGTGTAAAACATGTTGAAAACAAATCCAAATGAATCGTGATCTTGATTTTTCAATTCAAAAATATTCAATAAATGTTCAATATATTAAGTTTTCAATAAAAGAATTTCATCAGGTTGGTCATGCATATTGATCTCTGATAAAATTGTCAGTTTGATCATTTAACAATATGACACGATGTTATCATCTGATTTTTTCTTTCCCTTCAATCAGGAACATGATGTTTGTTTAAAGAGGACTGCTTAATATCAGTGCAATTGCAGGCGACGATTAAAAATTGCGTCGAAAGCATTCTTGCTAGATGATAAAAAACAGCATTCACAAAAATATTTTGTGCGATTTTGTTGCATTTCGTTCGATTTTTGGAGAATTTGTCTTGAGTAAATTTGTTGTTTCATCAAAATCCAGCCGGATTACATACAAAAGATTTTTATTTTCCGTGTTTATTGAAAGGGTAAGACTAAAGTCATATTACACAACGGTATGTTTTTCTCTTATCCAGTATCATTTGGTGGATAAACTTATAGAGAATGCATTTGTATTGATATTCTGAACAAATTTCTGCATACAGTGAAATTGTAGACGATTCAGCTGAACTTCGATTATAGTCTCACAACAAAAGCGAGAAAATTACCCAAATTATTTTATTACATCCACTCGAAAAATTCATTTTATGCATTTTACTATGGGAATTTCCCGAATCACCATATTTTTTGGATTTGGGTTTTATGACACCAATTTCATATACATCCCTAGCGTCATTCTATACACTGTAGCCGGAAGAAGCCATAAAATAACCAATTGAAAGAAAAAAGTGTCGCATTCCTTTTAACGGATTCCTTTTAACGGATCTGTTATCAACGCACGGATCGACACAACACAACAATTTCAACGTTTGTGGGCGTCATCGTGGCACTAATGTTCTAACATACCTCCCCCCTCTCTTATCCATTACTAGTTTCTTTTACTTTTAAGCAAAATTTGGATTTGGCAGTCGTGTTTCATAGCCTAACCGAACAAGATCTAAAGTCATCCCGATTAAAAGAAGTTATAAACAGATAACCTTATAGTATAAGGTTTTAAAATCTAAATATTTAAAATATTTTGTTTTTGTTCAAAAACACGCGCGACTTAATTCGATTTTTTGGGAAAATTGTTGTATGTTAATGTGACGAGATCGGTAGCCTAAAACTAATTGTTTTATATGTATTAATTCAATTTTTTCCCATGGTTTCACAAATTGACGTCTGACGTTTTGCTGTTTATTCGATTTACTGAACGTGCTATCAGTATTGGTTTTATTCAATTTCATTGGAATACATACAGGGTGCAACAACAACAAAAAGGTATCATTATACATTGGTGTTCTCATTTGACAAAGAATTGTTTTGTTTACTGTTCATGCAATTGAATTCGAATGAAAATCACATACAAATATTTTCAATCATCGACACTACATATTTTGTGCGATTTTGTTGCAAAGAAAACATTAAATGCAAATATTAGTAAAGAGTACAAATTTAATGTATCCTTTCTTTTATTTCAGCGCTTACATCGTACACACACACACACAATATACAACAGATTAGATACAAGACTTAAAAATAAGTTTTAAAAAATATTCATTCAAGTTAAATATCGTTAAAATAATTGTAAGATGAAATTAATGTTTTTAGTTTTTGTTTTGATTGGTGCCACCAATGCTTTTAACATCAACGTTAGATATGGTGAAGTGCTTGTAGATGGATCAGATGAATGTATATTTGAAAACAAAGGCAATACATACATCTACAAAGCGTATGATGAAATTTTTTCAATGGATCGTGAATTACTTTTCGGTTTAATTAATTACAACTGCCGGTGTTCTCTCGGCCGAAATCATACCGGTGTTTTAGTTTCATATGTTGAATCCAAACCATGCGGTATATTTTGCAAATATAATGAATTAATTCCAAAATGTAAACATACCAAGACAATATACTTTATAGAAACCATCAATGGCATAATCACTGGTTTGGCATTTTCCCTATTTATCTATCATAATAGTTATTTACGATCATTGTGGATCAATTATTGCTCTTTTCCTTCATTTGCTGTTGAGCCTATTTTCAAGCACTTTCATAAGCCCTTTTCTAGGCGCTTTCCTGAGCATGTGGACCATTCATCATTTGCATGTGGTATTTGCGAAAATAGTCGTGAATTTAAAACAATTGAAGACGTTAAGAAACACCAAAAAGAAAATCATATTTCACATTTCAATACTTGTAATTCGAAGACGGTGGAAGATTTTCACAAATTCAAACAATCATCGCGTGTTCGCACAAGCAGAGCAAATTTAGAGACAGATGGAAAAAGAGTTTTGCATGTTATTTTCAATGATGTGGGAAAAGCAATTTTTTCGGTTGATTGTGGCATAGGTATCATAGATATTTTACCATTGATCAATAATTTGAAAGCTGAAATGAAATCCAAAAACGAGAAATTGCTCATTTTAGCCGGAACGCATGGCGGACCCAAAGGCCAAAATTATGACTTTGATGTAAAAAACAATGGCAAAATAGAAGTAAAGAGATTATTGACACTGAAAGTAAGTGAATCAGGAAATGAAGTAGAAAATGCTACACTCTTATATCGGTGGTATTAATATTTAGTATTTTGGGATTTCCAGCTACGATTAATCCAAAAGGACTAAAAAGTAATCCAATGGGATCATTTTATATTTTTTAACTTGAGTTCAATAAACACTTTTTTGTTGTTTGTAAAAAAATATCTCAAAATGAATCTTCCTTTGGAACACTGTTTCATATTGTATTGACAATTACATGAAACTTCAAATGCTTGTCATTGTCATTCGATTGCAAACATAACCTTTCACGGTCTTATGTTTATTGTGTAAATCACGTGCACCGTTGTCGAAAAAACTAAATTTTGTTTCTGTTGGAATTTCGATTAGTTTGTTTATTAGAATATAATTCTCAATAGAATCCTTTTTTCCATCGCTTCTGTGCAATTTATTAGATTTCTGATAAAATGTTTTATAGCTAGTGAAAACAAAGTAAAGAATTGATTAGCGAATGGTTTTCAATAGAATTTTGGGTCGGTTCGCATCAATATCAACATTCCATGTCACAACCGCTTTTGTGTGCTCAGTGATTTTTTTTCAAAAGGGTAACATGGCAAACATTTTGCAAAATTTTAAAAATCCATCAGAATCTTGAACAACCGAAACACTATCGTAAAATGCGTGTTGACGAAAGATTAATTCTTGCTTTGTTGACGAATGATTTTCAATAAGATTCTTTTGCATCGAATATCAACATAAATTCCGTATCACACCTTTGGGAGTGTAATTTAGCGAACATTTTGTCAGCATTTGAAATCGGACTGCAGAATTATGAAATTGTATTTATGCAAGAGTGAAATGAACGCATTGATATTTGTTTATTGTGAACCCGTTCGATCACATGAATCGGTGATTGTATATTTTGATAAATTTTTAGAGGCCTGTTTTTAAAATACCAGGAACCTATAAATTCATCAACAATAATACATTGCTAAGTCAACCGATTTTTGAGTATAATTAATAAATTTATTTAATGGCATGCATAGTCTATCATAGTCATTGTAGTTTTTGATAAATATAACAGTGGCCTGAATATTTTCAAACCGGCACTTTTATATTTATCAAAATATATTTTGATTATTCATCAATATTTCGAGGTATAAATATCGGTGGAGATTCCAATACGTTAACAGTTGCTAAAAATGAGCGGTCGCAAACGGAATCACGAATCGGCGTTTAAGCCACGAAAGAAGATAAAAATTAAAGAACACCAAACAATTAAAAAAAGTGCTCGAAAAGGTTTAAAAGTGAATCTGCCCATTAACACTGGAAAATTTGCTCAGTTGATTGACGTATACGTATTAGAAATGACACGGTGCTACATATTGGGTGCACTGAATTTGCATTATTTCACCAGTGATCATTTCAAGCGCAGTACAGACGAGCAAATCGAAGCATTCTATACTCAATTCGTCGACAATTTTTTTTTTCGAGATTGGTTTTACGGCGTTCAGTTCATTGAGCATGCATTTAACGACGCCAGAGAAAGCGGGTACAGGTTGTGTTACGGCATTTGGTACTATTGCCAAAAATACGGTGTTCGAGCTCCAGTAATTGGAGGATTCGGGAATGTAGTTGAATACGCAGTACAAATGTTTTATACAAATTACAAAAATAATATTTGTATGCACGCTCACTCACGCATCCGAAAGTTTTTCACACATTAAAACGCGAGCAAAGCACAAATTGATGACACCATGGATTTCTTATTCAAGCAAAACTCCAACTGTGTGCCAGACCTGGATTTGATGTGGGAACTGGAAAATACATTAAAGCCAATCCGATTCGACGATGGGAAAGGGAACTTTTTTGCTATGGAAAGCAATTGGTTCAAATACATACCAATATTCCTGAATTTGCAACAGTGAGTTTTCGTTCATTTATTATTGTGATTCAAACGATTGTATTTTTTATGCGACTTTTTTCCATTTTGAAAATTCTACAAATACCACACAAGTAATTTTATCAATTTATTTTTTGGAAAATATACAAAAATAGGTACATTCGCAATCATGAACGTGAACGAAAAGCCGCATTGAAGCGAGGTGAACGAACCGAGCTTCGTGAATACAGAAATTTCACCGTGGTACCAACGTCATCGTTCGAAAGACATTACATTCGAATTGATCGTAGAGTGTTTTATCGCATGTTGAGACAGATAGAATGTCCACATCGATTATTTCGCAATAAAAACGGCGGCCCAAAACAGGAGGAAGACATCAAAAATAAAGAATGGGATGTATTATGGCGTCTGTATTTCGACATCGATAGCATCGAAAGAGAACCGAGAAACAAAAATGATGGCCATGCAACAATAAAATTCGACAACTCCATTCAAACAGATGGTGTCGGTATGTCATTTTTGATGGAACGAACAAAATTCATCATTGAACAAGACGATGAAGAGCGTATGAAAGAGACACAAGAGATGCTTCTGAAAAGCCAACAAGTGTATGGTCTCGATCCTGGACTACGTTTGGTCATTGGTGGTGTGCGCATTAACAATTTCAACGATCGAAATAATCGCACTGAAACAATCATTCGATTGACATCGGGCCAATACCAAGATATGATAAATTCATCGCGACGGAACAAATGGCGCAAAAAGTTGACAACTGAAATCGATGAAAAGATGCGTCTACATCGTGAGTCATTTGATGAGCAGCCTGGTCCACGAGCCGAAGACCATAAATCATATGCTGATCATATTTTGCGTCATTTTGAAGAAAAGTTCACAGCATACACACAGTATGAATACGCTTTGCAAGCATTTCTCCAGTACATTGACACGAATAGAGCACTTGATGCATATGCAACCAAGCTCATCGATGGTAAGCAAACGTTCATATTTGTCGGTGATCGTTTCATTGCGGCAGATTCACCAGCCCGAGGATATATTCGATCGAAGGTGCGAGATTTGTTCGAGAAGTTGAAACGTCGCCGTAAATGTACAGTGGTCGAGGTGGACGAATTTCGGACGACCAAATTATGTTCGTTGTGCTTCCGTGAACTTGAAAAACCGACAAAAAGAGGCAAAGTAAAGGAGAAATATCGCTATCTCACATGCCATGGATGCGAACCATTGTGTGGAGAAAATGTGCTTGGAAAAGCCCAAGGTACGATTGAATCACGAAAAAGCAATCGCAAATTGACGCAGCAACGAAAACATCGTCCCCGTACTGATGGTCCACGTATGGCATCAAAATTTCGTAAATATGAAGAGAAAACTCGAATTGGGCGTACTATCACCTGGAATCGTGATGCAAATGCAGGTCGTAACATTCTCTACAAAGGTTTGTGTTTGTTAAATTGATATGCTCTCAGTTTAATATGAACAAGTCAATGAACAATAGACAATGAATTCGTTTTTTTTTTATTCCTTACAAACAAACAGGATGGTGTGCTGTTATGAATATAGAGCTACATCCAGCATTTCAACGGCATGTTGAAGAAGAAGAAGAAAATGCAGGAGGAGGAGATCCACCGCCAGCACCACCAGCACCACCAGCACGAGCTCGACAATCAAGACGAGCAGCATCCAATCAAGTATGTAATCATTTCAATAATTCTGCTTTGAATTTATCTAATCAATTGAAGCTACACATACTTTTAATTTACGTTCATATTTAGAAATTGATATAATCATTGTCATTTTCAGAATCAACAAACAACACAACGAACATTGCGTTCTCATCTGGATCAAGCGCGGAGCTCTCGGCCGTAAGCCCTGGGTTTTGTGCGGGATTTCAACGTGGTCCTACAATTCGCTACAATTAGTAAGTATTTAAATTTAATCCTACAGTGCTAAAATTTAATCCTTTTGGATTATTTTGATGAAAAATCCCAAATGATTAATATTTAATCCCTTCTATTTTACAGTGTATATTATCGAATAGTTGCACGATAGTTAAAAATGCCCACGATTATAACTTTGATGATTTAAAAGACATTTTAATTAACAATGAATGTCATGTCATGTTGTTACTTTTCCGCACACACCTAGTGTGAAAGGGGAAAGTATTGCAATAGGTCAAAATTTACGAAACCTCAAAAACATGTTTTCTGGACGTTTCTGAGGTCAGAGAACCCGAATCAGGCCGTTTTGAGCATGGTTGTTGTGGGTCGCTTCCACGTCGTACGTCGTACGTCGTACGTCGTACGTCGTACGTCGTACGTTGTCCGCCGTTCGCAAAATTTGTCCATCGATTTCCTCACCACCCAGAAAAGTTATTTGAAATCTGACTTCACGGGATAATTGGGGGTCCCCAGGAATAGAAATCATCAGATTTTGAGCGACTTTGGTTGATGGAAAAAAATGTCATGCCTGGAGTGATACCTATGAAAAAGAGTCCAATTTTCGTCCAAAAGTCATACTTAATGTAGACTTAAACACTCAAAAATATGTATTGGGGGGTTTTTTGGCACGAGAAAACCGAATCCGACGTTAGTTTTGAGATACAATCAATTTTTAATACAGTTTCCTTGAAAAAATCACAAAAAATTTGGATTTTTGTATGGGAGCCATGCCTGTATGCTACCTTAATGACGTGAAACTTTGCACAGACTATTTTTTACACAAAAATATAACATTCTGAAAATTTGAAGAGATTTCAATTAAAATTAGGGGTACCTCCCATACAAAATTTTCAATTGGCTCAAAAACGAATAT